>NC_056739.1:162638950-162651450 GCF_019279795.1 Protopterus annectens
AGTCGCATGGAACTTGTAGAACAAAGCAATGGGGTGCCTCCACCTCCAAATCTGGAAGTAGCAAGGCACCTTCCTACGGAAAACAGTCTCAATGACTTTCCACTGCAATCACCAAACACTTATCTTTTGGCTGACCCTGTGGGGGGAAAACTGGCACTTCATGCATGAAACTGCAACTGATTACCCAGGACAAATGGGTTTTAAATATAGTATCCCAGGGATACAGATTTAATTTCCACACGTTGCCAATCCCAAACGGATGGCCAGATCTGCTTCCAAATCAGTGGGCAGAGGCCCAGAATTTGTCCCTCATGAATATGGGGGCTATTCAACCAGTACCAGAAAAGGAAAAGTGACAAGGTTTTTATTCAAGAATTTTCCTGGTACCCAAAAAAGACAAATCATGGCGTCCAATTCTGGACATTCCAAAATTCAAGATGCTGACTCTCCAATAGTTACTACCTATGCTAGGCAAGGATGCCTGGTTGGTAACTCTAGACTTAAAAAGGCTTACCTGCATATCCCAATCGGGGAATCTTGCAGAAGATACCTGTGCTTCAAAGAAGGCTATTTGCATTACCAGTTCTCTGCACTGCCCTTTGGCTTATCTACTGCGCCCAGGGTCTTCACAAAGTGCCTGGCACCAGTAATTGCATTTTGCAGGCAAAGAAATATTCAAATTTATCCATACCTGGACGATTGTCTAATTCAAGCAGAAAACAAGGACACTCTTCTAAAACATCTGGCGTTTGTAAAAAGGCTTCTAACTTGTCTAGGGTACACACCATAAATGAAAAGAAATCACAACTGGTACCCTCTCAAATAATTACATTCCTGGGTGCAAGCTTGAATACAACTTCCCAGGTGACTTACCTTATGCCAGAAAAACAAATTCAATTGATGACTTCCTTCAAACAGATGGCCACAAAAACACCGCTATCTGCAAGGCAAATTCTGCAGGCCTTTGGGTTCATGGCCTCCTGCATTTTTCTAATTCCATATGCAAGACTGCATATGAGGAAATTTCAGTGGTACCTGAAAAGCTTATGGAGTCAACATTGTCACAGCCTGGAAACAATGATTCCTATCGCACCTTGCCTGCAGTTAGAGTTCCTGTGGTGGGCAGAGGCCTGCCACCAAAACAAGGGATTGTCATTCATTCCACCCCCTGCCGCCCAAACCCTGACTACAGACACATCAGATTATGCTTGGGGGGGGGGGGGCGCACATCTGGCAGGGAGATGCATTCAGGGCCAATGGAGCCCAAATCAAATGCACCTACATATCAATCGGAAAGAGATGCTAGCTGTACAGAATGCTCCGACAGCCTTCAAGGACTATCTTCTTCCAGGACAACTACTGATAAAGACAGACAACACCACAGTCATGTGGTACATAAACAAGCAGGGGGGGGTACCCATTCCTACCCCCTTCACAGACTAGCCATGGCATTGTGGAACACTGCCTTGACTTATCAGATACATCTACAAGCTCAATTCCTGCCAGGAAAGCAAAATACTCTGGCAGACCACATAAGCAGAAATCTTATGGGCCCACACGAATGGAAACTGGATCCACAAATCTTGAGCATGTTGACACGCAAATGGGGGAGCCCAGACATAGTTTTGGGGTGAGGCAAAAAGATCTATCAGTTGGACAAATTCTGTACAAGAATTCCTCACAAAAAAGCTTGGAAAGTGGATGCTCTTATCAGTCTATGCCTTTTCCCCCTTCGCCTCTGCTCTCCAAGGTCTTACTAAAAGTCAGACAGGAAAAACCAAAAATGATTCTGATTGCCCCAGACTGGCCTCACCAGCACTGGTACCCGCTCCTACGCAATATGTCGCACCTTCCTCTGTGGTACCTGCCTCAGACACCTTACCTACTGTCTCAGCAGAACTATCAAATTCTGCACACACAGCTCCGAACTCTGAATCTTGCAGCATGGCTAATCAACTAATTTCACCAGTTACAGCTCTCAGCAAACCTGTGATGGATGTCATTTTGGAGGCTAGAAGGCCTAGTACTAGAAAATCTTATGCTGACAAATGAAAAGATTCTGTGCCTGGAACCAAGCACAAGGAATAAGCACAGCAATGCCCAATATTCCTCAGATTCTGCAATACTTAACTGAGATGCTTCACAAGGGCCTATCTTTTTCTCCCATAAAAATCCATGCCTTTGCCATTTCAGCTCATTACAACACAGAGCCTCACCTATTTTCTCATCCTCTGCTAAAGCAGTACCTCAGAGGGGCCAAAAATTTAAGACCTCCCAGGAGAGCACCAACTCCTGCATGGGACCTCAATTAATTTTGTTGTGGAAAAACTCACTCTACCTCTTTTTGAGCCAGCTGGTACTGCAGACCAAAAATTTCTCTCTTGGAAAACAGCTTTTCTTTTAGCAGTCACTTCAGCTAGAAGGATTTCAGAACTACAGGCTCTTATGGCAGTGGAGCCTTTCATTATTTTTTTACCCGGATAGGGTGGCTCTCGGGACCAATCCATCCTTTATGCCTAAAGTGGTATCTAGTGTGGCCCTTAATCAGACCATTCATCTCCCAACTTTCTTCCCAAATCCACAGAACAAGGGTGAGCGGATTCTGCATTCATTGGATGTGCACAGTCAACTAAGATTCTACTTTAAATAGGACAAAATCTCTAAGAAAATCTGAACAATTATTGGTGGCATTTGCTGCAGGGGCAGAGGGAAAGGCTACTTCAAAGCAGACTATTTCCAAATGGATAAGCCATTGTATTCGTTTCTGCTATATGCACCATGGTAAACCTGTCCCCAAGGGGGTCATATCTCATTCCACCAGGGCTACAGCTACTTCTGCAGCCTTTCTCAGGGGGGTTCCTACCAGAGACCTTCTAGAAGCTGCTACCTGGAGCTCAGTTCATACGTTCACCAAACACTGCCATTTACCTCTCTTCTCTAAATCCAGAGCAGGCTTTGCCACTGCTGTCCTGCAGGGCCTTATAGCTGCTCCTAATGCTGCATAAATCCATCCTCCCAACTATAGCTTTGAGATTCTACCCAAATGTAATGACTGCAACAGTGAAACACGAAGAACATAGTACAGTTTTGTACACTTACCATAAATGTAGATGTTCGAGTGTATTCACTGTTGCAGTTCTGGTTACCCTCCCTCCAGCCCCTTGTTTTTTCTGTAACTATACCTCTCATTTCTGTTACTATCTTTAAAAGCCTTTTTGCTGTATATTTGCTTTTGTTTGGAGGTATATGTTTTGTGTTTTTTATTCCACATATATTTATGTATATATTTTGCTCACCATTTGGGGAGCACCTGACATCTGGGGCAAGAAAAACTGATGTAATGGCGTCGGCTGCATGTTTTATTCCCCTGATGACCTGACGTCCTGGAAGAAGGGACAGCAACTGACACAGGACCCAAGACTTTGTTAATCAGGCCGACTGAGGGCAACCTGCCAACGGATTACCCAAATGTAATGACTGCAACAGTGAATACACTCTCTAACATCTACTTTTATGGTAAGTGTACACGACTGTACTTTTTTCTGCTTGTTGGCATTTCTGTACTTCTGCTTGCTGGAGTCCTCACTGTTGCAAATAAGTACCCAGTTTGGTTTTTGGTTACTTTTTCTGTTTGTTTTGTGTTGTTTGGGGTTAGTCATCCAGGAAGGGTACATGCTAGTGTGAGAGACTTGATTCCCCATAAAGACCACCACAATAAGTGTCTTTTTTTTGCCTAGGTGCTGCTCACAACCATACGTCTTGTTCAGTTTGTCAGGAGTTTGTCCCCAAAATTCTTTGAAGTAGGCTTTCTTCTCTCCTTGTATCTTGAGAACCAGTGTCTTAAGATTCTTGCTGCAGATACTGTGGCTGGAACTTCCTGCCCCCGAGGGTCAGCCATCAGGGAAGAAGGTGCATAAGGTAAGACCAGAATTTTCTGCTGTCCAGCCTCTGCCAGGAATTTCTGCTGAGGTTATTACGAACCCGGTGGCTCGCACGGTTGTTTTGTCAGATTTTTTTACCGCATCTGGTTGGAGGCCGGTGAGGATCTGGTGGACATAATGTCCGAGGCTTTGCAGGCGTCCATTTTGGGTTTTCAGAGGGAACTGCGATTGAAAGTTCTGCAGTTTCTTTGTAGGGAAGAGGTTCCTACTGCAGTTGTGAAATGCCATCCTGAGTCTGGACCTTCTCAGGTTTCTAGGACGGATGTCCCCTTAAAAAAAAAAACACAAAACTAATCCTGTTTCTTCTCCTGTTGGGGATCCACAAAGTGAGTGGCAGGCCTTTGCTCATGCGGTTATTTAATGCTTTACCGTCGCGGAGGCCTCCTCAAGGGGTTCCAGTTGCTGCTCTTCCTTGGTCCTCTTCGTCCCCTAAAAGCTCCAGAGAATTGAATTCTTCTGAGGTGGATTCTGATGATGATGATGACTCCCTTGCTTATTCTACCCAGATTCCTTTTCCTTTAGATTACAGGTCTGAGGAGTAGGATTCTCATACTCTAGATAATCCTTCTGAGGAAATTTCCTTTGGGGACATGGTCTCCAGGATGATGGAATTTTTTAAGTGGGATTGTGCCCAGGTTTCGATATCCATAAGTGGTAGTATGACATGGAATCTCCTAAACCTCCTGTCTTGCATGCTTTATTGGATGTTTTTTCCAATGCCTCTAAAGCACCAGATTGTCTGCCCCCTGTTCCCAAGAAGTCTGATAGGCTTTATAGGGTGCCTGAGGATTGTTCCTTTTTGCTTAAATGTCCTGCTGCTGACCCCTCTGTGGTATCTGTAGCCTCTGATAAGCCATCTCAATTGCTTCCTTTATCCAAGTTGCTGCCTTCTGACAAGGACAGTAAAACCATGGATAGGCTGGGTAAGAAGGTTTTATGCTTTGGCTATTCTAGCTTTTAGGGCTATTAATTATCAGACCAATATCTCTAGGTATGTCTTGGCTCTTCTTTCTCAGGCTTGTCAGCTTCTTTCTGACCTTCCAGGCACTGAGAGTAAATCTTCTGCGCTTTCCTTGCTTGAGACTTCCTCTCAGGTAGTTCATCATTCTATCAAATGTAGTTATGATGCAGCAGATGCCTCTTCTAGGGCTGCTGCTTTTGGTTCAGTTCTGTGGAGAAATTCTTGGCTTAGGCTTCAACCTTTGCCCGATGATGATATTAAGGCTAAGTTGATTGATGCTCCTCTGGATAATAATCTTTTTGTTTGGTGAAGCGGCTGCTGATTTATTTAGGACCCTTCAGGACAAGGGGAAGACTTTACAGGAGCTTAAGCACATCTTTGTTTCTCCTGTGCCTAAATTTCAGCAAAACAACCCTTCTAAGTCCGCCTTTGTTTGTAAAAGAAACCGAAGAAACACTCAAAACTGAAAAAAATAAAAACGGCAGTTCACGGATTCTACTGGCAGCAAGTTGAGGTGAAAGACAAGTCTGCAATGCTGTAGAAACGCACAAAATCCTTTATTCTTTAAAATAAAATATCTTGTTAGCACTTTTGTTTAAACAAAGTGTTAAATTTCATCAGACCCTGTGCTGGAGGAAGAATCCTGATACAGTGGATCACATTTCTGCACCATATGCAAGAATTTGGAGCTTTTGGGGTAATCGCGAGGAGACAAGCACCCCAATCCTCCTCTTCTACATCTTCAGTCTGTGGATCTAGTTTGGGTTCTGATCTTTTCCCCTGATACATTGGCATGACTGGTGTCACGGAGGAAGTTACAGGACTAGAGCTCCTATGCAAGTTGGGACAGAGTTAGATCTGAAGAGAAGAAATATGGTCTGGAGGGAAGCATCACTTCCCAAGTATAGTGGTGGGCTAAAGCAATAGAAGACAATTCAGTTTCTTGGATGGGAGCGCGCCTATGTCATTCATGCTCCAGTTTTCCCAGTTATTGATCCCCATGGGCTAGATTGGTTTTGGTATGTGCCTGTGCCTTAGGACATCTGTAAACTGCCCCTGTCCATAAGGACCACAGGGGGCAATTCAGGGGGTGAATTTATGATTTTCCATCCATTGGTCCAAATTGCGTTTGAGCAGGCTTAGGTAAAAGCCCCGTTACACACAAACAGTAATCTCTGAAGCACATTCCTGTCCTTAAGTATTAGGTGTCCTTCACGTCACTTTTGCAGTATTCCTTAAAGGAGAAGAGTAAAAAAGTTCAAGAAACAGGATGGGAGAATTGAAATTGTTTAGACATGGTAAGGCATTGCTGTGTCTAATAATGGTGGCTGTCAAAAAAGCAATTACTAGACAATGGAAATCAAGATCTAAACCAGTTCTACTGGAAGTAGTGAATATAGTAACAGAGGTACAACAACTGGAAATGAGGCCTTTAGAAAAGGGTAGGAGCAAACTACACAGGAAAAAATGGGAATTGTGGGAACAGTACATACAAGGGAGGCATGAGGTCTAAAAGGCGGCAGGGTTTAAATTAGCTATGTATGCATGAGAAAGATTGGGTAGATTAAGATTATAAGTGATGTATAATGTTTGCAACTGGGAGTGTCAGTATGGTTTGATGTAAAATGCTTGTGACTAGGATTGTGTTGGTGTGGTTTGTTTTCATTTATGTAAATGTATGATTGCGTATGTAGTAACTGATGGTTTAATAAAGATGTTTCTTGTTACATAAATTATTCAATTCCTGCCTTTTTTAATATTGCTTAAGTTTTACATGATATACAGCAATATATGTGAAGTATAATGTTTATGTTGATATAATTTGATTACTTTTTATATGAATGCAAAGTTACCTATGTCACAAGTGATAATTCAGTTAAGGTGCTTGAAAAAAAAGAAACTGAATGGGAGGTGGAAGGCTGAGAAGAGCCCTCAACAAACCCATATAAAATGGTTTCAGCAAAACCTGCTCTGGCCCTAAAAACCATATCCAAGTTATGCTTGGTAAAGGTAAGCATGGAAGACCAAGTAGTAGCTTCTAGGATGGAATTGGTGTCCAGCCCCTTGAAGGCACCAGAAAAGACAACAGCCCTGGTAGAATGAGCTCTAACAGAAGCAGCAGAGACTTGCCATGAAATGAATAACAAAAAGAAATGGCCTTAAATTTCCAGGAGAAGGTGGTTTGCTTAGAAACAGTCAAACCCAAAGACCTGGGTTGAAAGGACAAAATAGCTGATCAGACTTACAATTAGTCCTAGTTTTATCCAAATAGTGCCTGAGCTGTGTGTGTAAATCCAAAGTATGCAGGACTGTCTCAGTAGCAAACTGAGAAGGGGAAAAGGAAGGGATTTGTACTGATTGATTTTAAGGGTAACTCCTTTACCACCTTGGGCATAAAAGGATTAGTACAAAGGGACATCCTGTCCCTGTGAAATGCTAAAAAAGAAGAATGGCCACAAGGGCCTGGAGCTCATAAACCCTCTAAGCAGAAGTAAGAGCCAGAAAAAAAAAGTCTTCCAGGTACAATGTTGCAAAGAAACAGAAGCAGCAGGTTGAAAAGGAGCCCAACATTATTAAGGTCCTAAGGAGGAGAAATAGGTTTCCTTGGAGGTCCAATATGCAGGACACCTTTTAAAAAATGCTTGGCCTCAAAACAAGAAGTCAGAGAAGGAGTCAAGGGCAGATGAGCAGAAATGGCCGACAGATGGGCCTTCACAGAATAGACCAAGCCAGACTGGAGCAACTCACACAAATGAGAGGACCAGAGGGGCCACCACTGAAAAAGGGTCCTGGTTACAAGTATAGCACCAGACTGAAAATCTTTGCCAGCCATTTGGATATCTTAAGATTTTTTGGTTGAGGGTTTCCTTGCCTCCTGTAAAATCCTGAGCATGTCCTCAGAAAAGAGGTGCCTGAAAAGATTCAAAACCCTATCACCCACAATGTCGGTTGCAGAGTGGACAAGTAGATATGGATGAGATCCCATGTCCTGTGTGAGGAGATCAACCAGTGAGGTAACTTGTGGTGATTGCCCCTGGCCAGATGAATTAAGAAAGGCAACCAGTGCTGTCTCTGCCAAAAGGGAGAGATTTTGTGGCGTTCTGCCAAATCTTCTGCAGGACTCTTGGAATTGGAGCAAGAGGAGGGAAAGCATAAAGAAACCTTCCCTTCCATGGAAAGGATATTACATTAGTCTTCCAGACCAGATGGCATAGCACGGCACTGTGGAACATTTGAGAAAGCTGCCTGCTCAGAGGGGAGGCAAAAAGATCTACCTGAGAAACACTCCACCAATGGACAGTGTCCATAAATGTGTCACTGTGAAGCATCCATTTGTGAACCTGTGTTTTGGACCTGTTCAGTGCGTGTGCTCTGAAGGAATGTATACTGCCTGCAGAGTTAATTAATAATGGAGAGCCACTTCCCAGCAGAGGAGGTAAGATTTCATGCTCCCCTGCTTGTTGACGTAGACCCAGAATCAGAGACCTCCTTTATGATGTTGATATGGTCTGACTTATGATGGGGAGGCCAAAGACCCTGAACTTTCAGGTGACCAATATGCCCCCCACCCCATGTCAGAGGCATCAGTGAACAGCTCTTGGGGGACTGCCTGGGTTGAGAGTGAACTGTCGAATCCACCACTCTAATTCTTTCTCAAGATGGGGATGGAGAGTTGCACTGAAAGCGGGTGACTATGCTGCAGCCAAACCAACTTGAAGTACCATTGAAGTTTTCGCATATTTGCAGTCTGTCAAGAAGAAACATCGGAATAGAAGAGGCCATGAATCCCAGGCCCAAAGAAACTCCCTGGCCCCAGGCAGGGGAAGAAGAGACTGAAAGAAGACTGTCAGTGACGATACTTTTGGAGGCAGACGAGAGGCCAACATCAGCACGGTCTGAATCCTGCAGCCTAGATACACCTGATCCTGAGAGGGAGTCAGGACAGACTTTTGGAAGTTGATAGTAAATCCCAGACTTTGAAGAAGAGATGGTGAACTGCATATCCTGCAACAGTCGACTGGGATAAGGTGTCTGAAGTGACAGGTCATCTAGATAAGGAAAAATCTGAATGCCTTGGAGCCTGCAGAAGGCAATTGCAGGAGCTAGGCATTTTGTGAATACCCTTGGGGCAGTAGGGAGAAAAAAGAGCAAAGCAGTGAACTGAAAATGAGAGGAAGACACGGAGAAATGTAAAAACTTCTTGAAGACTGGGGAATAGGGGTATGAAAGTGAGCATCTTTCAGATCCAAGAACACCAGAAAAGAAGTTTGAAGACTAAAGATCTGAAAAGAAGGGATCTTGAGAAAGGTGTTGAGCTGGGTGAGCTCCAAAATAGGTTTCCAAGTGCCCTTCTTTTGAGGAACCAGAGACATTCTGCAATAAAAACCTCATCCCACTTGGGATGGGGGGGGGGGCAGGTTGAATGGTTTCTTAGTTCAACAGGGACCCTGGAACCTCCGGGAGATGAGGAAGTTGCTCCTGAAAAGGTTCAGGAATCCCAGAAAAAGGAGGGAGAGATTTCCATACCATGAAGTAACCCTGACAGATGATAGAACCAAAGAGTCTGAAATGATGAGATGCCAATTTGGAAGACAAAGGGAGAGATGAAGAGCTAAAGGAACCAGGTCTAGAGGTGGGGTGAATTTTCAAACAGAAGCAGTCTGATCAGATGAAGGAGGCTTCTGTGTCACAGAAATCTGAGAAGCCTTAGCAGAGGGGGGGCCACCTCATGTCCTTAGAGGCCTGGTGGGGTTGCATACAAACAAAAGCATGTCTCGATGGATAATTCCTGTGGAACTTGGGGATTAGAGAGAGAGAAATATGTTTAAGGTCCTGCAAGACTTTTTCTCCTGAAGAGACTTGAATAAGTCAGCAGCAGCGGTCCCAAAAAGATGAGTATTGTCCAAAGGAGAATAAATTTATGTATGCATTAACTGCTTTAACCTTTCTGACATGGCCTTAATATCCTCAGGAAGAGACTGGAGACAAAGCCAAGAATTACATCTCATGATGGACCCAAAAGCCACAGCCCTAGATGTTTATCAGCAACATCATAGCTACACTTAGAGTGCCAAGCCACTTGAGAAGCAGAACCTAAAAAAGATATGGTAGAGGATTAGCCATCAGAATCTGAGAGGACAGAGATAACCTGATGTTCCTGAGCAATCAAGGCCAGAGCATACCTGATCCTGTGGGTCTGGTGATTAATAGCCCTAAAGGCCAATGTAGAAGCAGTGTAAACTGCCAATCTTCTCCATTGCCCTGCTGTTTTTCTCAGAACACAAGTTTATAAGGTTTATCAGAAGGAACTTCACACTGCAGTAGGATCAGCAGAAGGACATTTAAATAAAAATATTTTCTATAAGGTTCCTAAGGTTTGCCTGTCAGGTTTCTTAGGAGCAGAAGGCTGAGAATCAGGAGACTTGGAAGCAGTAATGAAAGTGTCTATCAAGGCAGCCAACATGGTTTAGGAGTATCCACCTGAAGCAACTTGTAGCATCTTCTCCAGCACTTGAGAAGAATCCCACTTAAAGGACAACTACGGGATAAAAATGTTTCCTCCTCTCTTTGGGTCTTTTTTTCCCCTAAATGCCAGTCCTACAACTCAAAACTGCAGTTCATGAAGTGTGAAACTATTTTCTCATTTTTCTCAACTCTCATTCGGTGCGCTAGCAGTGGAGTGAGCCATATTTCTATAAACTCTTCTCTTCCAGTCATGCAGCAAGCATTGACACTTTGTTAAAGTTGCCCATAGATTTTGCTCCACTGAAGCTTGAGACACCCTCTTTTTTTTTTTTTTTTTTTTGCCCAGGAATGCACACATTTTAAATATGTATGCATTAACTCCTTTCACCATTCTAACCTGCATTGCCCTGTTCCAGCCCTAGGAACTGTTTTCTGTTGCCTGACCTGGTTTTCTTGAAGGAGTTTGCAGTCATTCTGCTTAGCATCACGTGTCGTCTTTTAAAAGTAGATTATGGCTTCAGGTGCATGTTGTATTAAGCAAGTCCTTCGGCTTATTTCAAGTAAATGCTTTTTCTTTGGGTATCATTTTACTAATGCTATCAGTGATTAAGTTGTTTTTATGTAAATTAGGGGATGTCAGCAAGCAAAGAAAAGAACCCTGGCGTTTTCAGTTTGCAAAGTAAATAGAAATAGAATGGGGGGTGCAATAGTTGGACACTGAAAACTGTAAATCCCTGTTTGCTGCATCTGTATGTATTAGTTGTTTCCAGGAAAAAGTTACAAATGCAGATCTGTCCCCTTTCTTGTTTGAACTTCTGTTGATTCCCTTAGGAGATTACCGAACTGCATCATTGTGCTGGTCAGAGCTGTTTTTATCATCCTTGCTATATTTTATTTGTTTCGGCTAACCATTTAGTCTTCTTTTTTTAAAGGAGCCTAAGATCCTTTCTTCTGCTGGAAATTGTTGGTGGATTATTTTAGTGTTGTCAGTGCTTGTAGCTTTTTGTTTGCAAAGCAGAAGTAACCAGCAGCCTAATGCGAATCGTTCATTTTCTTCTGTTTTTGGTTTTCTTTATCTTCAGTAAGGTGATTTTAATTTTCTTCAGTTTCTGCACAACCTAAAGTAAGCATACCGCTGTATTGTACAGAATTTATAGAAGATGTAAGGGAGAGTGAGTAAGTAAATGAATGAGAGAAGGGGGAAGAGAGGCTTGGGCCAGATAACATATCAAGATGCCTACTGGAAAAGGACCTCTCAAACCCTCTACATAGAGTATTCAATATCAGCCTCCTAGCAGGCTATGTGTAAAAGGAATGGAGGACAGACGCAGGCATCAACATGCACAAACTACATAAAGTGAGCCAGGTAATTATAGACTCATAAATCTGAGGAGCCTCTTCTGTTAGGTTATGGAAAGAATCATTTTGAAATTAATCAAAAAGGACACAGTCAACTTACTAACCCTTGATGCAAGCCAGTTCAGATCTGGGAGAAAAGGGAAATGGCCATATCGCACTTTGTATGTGAAAGTCTGTTCTTTCAGTCATTCAGTCTCCATGCACCTTTCAAACAGTTACCCAAACTGTCTCACAAATATAACTCACAAAATTATCCAACTCCTCCAAGAGACCTGTAACCAAAGGTGTACCACAGGGATTGGTCCTTGGTCCACTCCTCTTTGGCATTTACTTTTTGGAGGTCAAAGTCAACATTTAGGGTTTATGACTCACCAAGGTTACTGATGATTGTGAACTATATGCCATTAGAAACTCTCCAGAAGATACCAAGATCCTCCAAGAGGTCCTTTTACATGCAACATCTGGTGTCAAAATCATGGACTAAAATTGCCAGAATATTTAACAGTATCCATTGCAAGCATGAAGTCCCCTGCAACTATTGCAATGACAATGGACCCCTGAAACTCAATACAGTAGGTAGGGACCTGGGAACCGATGCAGATGAAGAACTGTATCTCAGTTACTATGTATATACTCTTGCACAGCTTATTACTAGGGTTATGGTTTCCAGGTCCAGACACGTAAACGTTCTACTGTATTTAGCACTTAAATGTCCAGTTTGGTGGGTAGTTGTCAAAACACTTGGGACACAACTTGAATGCCCACAGCATTTT
>NC_056739.1:162656450-162688646 GCF_019279795.1 Protopterus annectens
TGGAAAATGTTGACATCTGTGCAGTCACAGAAACATGGTTCAAAGCTGTAGAGAGCACCCCAGCCTTACATAGTTACTCATCCTATCATACATTCAGACCCCAAACTGAGCAGTAAAGCCAAAGGAGGTAGAGTTTCAAAAAAAAAAATATATATATATATATGTATATATATATATATATATATATATAAGACATACGGTTTGACCAGCCTG
This sequence comes from Protopterus annectens, assembly GCF_019279795.1. Classification (NCBI taxonomy): domain Eukaryota; kingdom Metazoa; phylum Chordata; order Ceratodontiformes; family Protopteridae; genus Protopterus; species Protopterus annectens. The sequence goes on from NC_056739.1 coordinate 162,656,664, forward strand.
GAGGTGTGTATGACACTCACCCTGGTGCAGTTAACTATTGACAAGACCCCTGTTCAAATCACAGCTAGCTACTGGCCCCCAAATCTGACTCGAGATGCCCAATCTGTCTATTTAGACCTGTTCAAATCTATCAAGATTCAACCCTTTACCCTGATCCTGGGTGACGTAACTTCCCAAACAGAGACTGGAAGAACTATTTATGCCAGAACACAAATGCCCAGAGATTCCTTGATTTTTGTCAGTGCATATGCCTTGGAACAGCTGGTCGATAACTCCACAAGAGGTGATATCATCTTGGACTTCGCATTAACCAACATGAGTAACCACTGCAGCTTCCCTATAGTATCATCCTCCCTGGTAAGATCCGACCATAAAGCAGTCACTTTCGAAGTCGCCATCTTCCCCAACCCCCCTCTAGCTAGGATCAGACATAAAAACCTCTACAAAGTTGATTACAGCCTCCTGAGGGATGGTATAAGCAGCTTTACAGCCCCCTCCCCCCTCTGTAGGAACTGGCACCAATATCCAAAACTACACCAAAGCACTGTACGAGCATTTATATAGATGCATGGAATCAGGAATACCTGACAGGCCTAAGTCATCCTCCGCAAGGAAGAGTAAACCTGTCTGGTGGACATCTGCAATAAATAAGCTCTGTAAAAATAGGAAAAAATTGTTATCCAAGACCAAGAAGGAGCAAGTGCCCAAATGGAAGCAATGTCTCCTCAGCCTGAACAAGCAAATAAGAGCACTAGTGAAACCCTTCAAAGCAGACTTTGAGTAAAAATCAGCCACATCTACTAGAGACAATCATAAAGCCTTTTTCACATATGTCCACAACCTCAAAGGAACCACCCAGATCTGTTCAGAACTGGTGGTCAAGGACACCACGTATACAAATGCTGTAGAGGTAGCAAACTTGCTGGCTGACAGATTCAGCAAAAACTTTACCCATCTGTCCTCCCTTCAGTAAATCAGTACATCCCCGGTACCTGCCCCCTTCCCCTTGTATCTAGGAACAGGTCATCACTGGCAAAAAATACAGCCTCCGTGAGACCCAGTAACATCCCAGGCTGCATCCTAAGTGAACTCAGGCAGGAACTTGTAGCACCATCAGGCACCCTATTCAACAAAAGCCTGAGTACTGGCTTTGTCTCTGAGCTGAGTGGAGGACAGCCACTGTCATCCCTTTGCACAAAAGGTGGAGCATCCACTGATCCAGGAAATTATAGACCCATCAGCCTAACTTGCCTGGTCTGCAAGGCCGTGGAACGGATCATCATGGACCTCATTAACAAGGGCATTGGCAACCTCCAAACACTTGAACCCACACAGTTTTGCTTCGTCAAGGGGAGGTCATGTCTGATAAATTTGGTCAACTTCTTTGAGACAGTCACCAACGCCATGGAGGAGGGGAAGACTGTGCACACTGCCTACCTTGACCTGGCCAAAGCCTTTGTCACTGTTCCCCACTCAGGTATAGTAGATAAACTCTCTCAACTAGACATCAATCCGTGTGTTATCAGATGATAACAGACTGGCTCACTGATGGAACCCAAGTAGTTAAAATAGGGGACGTTACCTCGAGCAGTAGACCCATAACCAGCGGCGTACACTAGAGTTCAGGTTTGGGGCCTCTGTTATTTGGGATATATGTTTCTGAGATGCAGGCCAAAACCAGTGGGCTATGGCTGACCAAGTCTGCAGATGACTGCAAGTTGGGTGCTGTCATCAATTTCCCCTAGTGATGTGGACATCCTCCAAGAGGGTGTCACTCAGACAAATAACTGGTGCCAGAAACATGGCCTCAAGCTGAATACTAAAAAATGCTTCATCCCCTTTGGGGAGAGTGACGTCCCCACAAACGATCACATTAATAATGTCCTAAGCACGCAATCAGTCGTGAGGGATTTTGGCACCCAGGTTGATAGCAACCTGACTTTTGACCACCATACTGCTTCTGTTCGGAAAGCCTTATACATGGCCCACCTCATAAGTAATTATTCTTTATTCCACTACTCTGTTTCATACAGACTCATCAGAGGTGACCTTTGTCTGGCATACAAGGCAGTCACGGACCCCACCTTGATGGGACTGCTGCATATCCAAAAGTCCAGCTCCACTCGAGTAACCCGCATGTGCGGCCTCAACCTGGTCTGTGACCTCAAGACTTGTTGGCAGGACAAATTTGTGTCCCAGAGACTCCCCCATCTATGGAGTTAGACTCCCTCTGCACATCAAGCAGAGTATCTCTTTACCCCTTTTTAAGCGCAACCTGGATAACCGGATGGGAAACGGAACATTTACCCCTGGGATTCCACCCATGTCCCTGCTGGACAGGGGCATTGGGTGCTGATTTGTCTAAACATGCGCTAAACTCTTGGCTAGGCTTACAAGGGCCTCGGGGCCAATAGCCTTGTAACCTCCTATGATCCTATCAAACCTACTGCACATCCTCAAGTTAAATGCTGGCATAAACACATACTCGAGAAATCTTAATTTGTTTTGCAACATAAACAGAACATGTTGGAGTGATAGATATATATCACAGGGAATTCCACTTTACTCCCCATACAACAAAATAGTTATGTTATTCTCTTCAAACATTATCAGAATGAATGGGTGGGAAACCACAAATTCATCTAGTACATTTACATTTTTGCACATGATATCAAGGTGTCACTTAAACAGTAACAATCATCTAGAGCCAAGGTTCAGTACTTTCTTAAATGGCTGAAACTGTTGATGTCTGCTTCCACAAAATTTAAACAGACAACATAAAATGCAGTGAATTTCTACCTACAAATAGACTGCCTCTAGAAAGTTAATGAAGTTCATTGGTTCATCGACAGTTACTAGGCTAACGGCCCTTGATGGCTTTTTAAGCCTATCCAGGGTTTCTCTTGTATAAAGGATAATACAAACTACTCAGGAGCATATTGTTTAGTATTTGGTGGCCAAGCATTAATAAACTGCCTCCATTGTAAGGAGGTAGTCTAGGGGAAAATTTCCGATTCCCCATCCATTGTTGGTCTTGGTTGTGTTGGAATAGGGTCAAGGATGTGCAGCACTTATAGACTACTGAGAAGCGATCTATACTTATAGCTTATAGGAGACAAGAGTATAAAGATAAGGCACATTTTGTGGGGTTTATGCCCAGTATTCTTTTTGTGAGGAATTTCTAGGGTCTGCCCAGTTGCTGTAAATGCTTGGTTAGGTACATATCAAAGGGAGCATTGTACTCTATCAGCTTAACGAGGGAGGAGTACAGTGGAACAGTTTCATCTTTGGACTGGATGTTATACCCTTGCATACAAGTCGCTCAGTATTGAATGGTTTGGTTACAACTGGAGACACACAATGGTTAAAGGCCAAGTAACTATCCACATATGTTCCTTAGACCCTAATCACAGAGTTTACTCTTAGGGATGTATGGTCTATGTGGTAATTCCCAGGAGTGACCGTCTTTCCAAATGATATTAAGGTATGAAAGAGAACAGAAACTCAGTAGCTAATACAGAAATATAACTGTGGCCCTTTGTTGAACTACCCTTTTTCTTGTTATTTCAATGTGGAATACCTTTCTAGCTTGAATGGAGGTGGATTGAAGCATGTACACTGAAATCTCAGTAGTGTGGCTGCCAAGCTTTGGCAAGCTCTGTGTAGTTTATACAAAAAAGATGATCGTGATACTACCCTGAAATTACCCCAATAAGTCTATTCAGGATACAGTGAGCTCTGCGATAGTACTAACATCTACATTTATGAATACAAGTACTGGAAAGAAACAAATTGAATAAATAAATTGTGGAATGATATATTTAGCATGATGTATAACAAATAACAGTACTTGACAATTTGGCTTTCAAAACTTATAATCACAAAAGCAGATCAAAAACTGCTTAAATTGGCAAATTTTCCAGAACTAACTACAAACGCTGCACAATACAAAAAGCCGACATTTTATAAATTAAAAACAAATGTGGTCAACCACTTACAAGAACACATTGAACATACTTGGAAAAAAATTCTATGCAAATTTCCCAGCAAGCAAATACACTGCAGAATGCTACACAGATAAATTTGGACATTCCTTCTGTAAGTAAATATAGAACTGCCCCCCCCCCCCCCCCCAAAAAAAAAAAAAAAAAAAAAGTACCACGCACACACACGGATGTACATAGACACGCACAGCACACTTCAAAGCAGGGCAAAGCCTCTGTGTGGCACTGTTTGCTTTTTTTTAACTGAAACATGACTGGAAAACACTGACCCTCATCTGGGAACTGAAACCTGGCTCACCCAAATTCTGTGCAATTGTCTGGTAGCAGGAAGAATCCAACAGATAACACTTGGGTTATTTTACAGACAAGGGTTAGTGTTTTCTTTTTCACCTCTCAGTTGTTATAAAGCAGTACAGTGCAGAGGATATGTACATCATGTACATCATGTAGACGGATGTAGGTACTTTGAAGTAAACATGCATACCAGTGAGACACAAGTATACAAGTAAATTTACTAAACCACTCACTAGTGAAAGTCAGTAAATTAATACAATCTGCAAGAGAGACAGATGATAATGTTCAATTTTTTTTAAAAGTAACTATAATTTTAATACAACTGTTAGGATGTATATACATTACTCATCAACTCCTTCAGATATAATTATGTACTTTGATTCCAAAAGATAAAAGCATTACCTTTTTTTTGTAATGGCATCACCACCCATCCAAAAAAAAAAAAACACACAGAAAAATGTATCCAGAAATAAGATGATTATCCAGCAGCATATCATAATCGTAGCATTCTCTTTCATTTATTCTCTCATATCCTCTCACTCTCTCTCCCTTATTGTCCACCTCTTGAGTCCTCTCTACCCCTGTCATTCATTCCCTCTCGTATGGTCTCCCTCTCTCATTTATTTTCATGCCCTCTTTTTCTTTTGTCCTCTCTCTTTCGCTCTCTCTTCTCTCATTCATTCTGTTCCCGCTCTCATCCATCCTCTCACACTCCTTCCCGCTCTCATTCATTCTCACTTTCTCTCTGGTATCCTCTCTCTCTCTTGTATCCTCTCCCTCACTCTCCCATTCATTCTCTCACTCTTGTATCCTTTTTCTCCCTCTCATTCATTTTCTCAGGTATGTGATCTAGGAATGTTATCAGGGAGATAGTGAAATTTGAGCTTAATTATTCTGCTTGTAGATTGGCTTTGTCCTCTGTGTCTGGATAGGTGATTTAATTTCTTGTTCTCTGTGCAGTGCTGGTCATTGTTTTTGAGGTTTTAGTTATACAATACAGGTCAACATAAAATTAAGTTTAAATTACAGGCAAGTTATATACATTATTGCGCACACACTGCCTGTAGTTAGGTTACATATGTATGTATGTACACACATCTCATGCATGTAAGTTTGAGAGTCATTTTCCTGCTAGACCATCTTATGTTCTTTTGGTTCTGAGTAGGTGCTAATATTTCTTATAAGCTCTGAAGTGCTGGGCAGTGCTTTTGAAGTTCTCATTATGGAACATATTGTTACATATGCATGTATGTATTGTGTATTTGTGTGTATTATATCTGTGTGTATTATATCTGTGTGTGTATGTATAGATGAAAGCTCTGAATACCGTTTTAACTGTCCTTGAATTTGCATAATGTGCCTGATTTTGCACCATAGTTTTGCTATTTTCCTTATACATTTCCAATTCCATGTAAATATGTGAGGATCATAGTAAGTTGCCAGGCATTTCACTTTCATAGTTCTTGTTAAGATAGATGTTGATGTAACGCCTTTGATTTTTTAAGTGAGTTCTGGCATTATCTAAAATTCATTCTTTACTTTGTCCCCCCATCAATTTTACCTTTGTCCAAAATTCTTGTGCTAAGAAGTTTATAAGTTTGCTGAGAATGTAACGGTGCAACCGTGACATAATTTTAACTAATGCTTGTGCCACTAATGTGTACTTCATTAAAATGAACATTCTTCATTTTGAGTCTGAGAAATTCCATGTGCCACATTGTTCTACACTGAAACTGTCTTCTTATTAATTCGTGGTTATGTTTTAAATAATATCCATGGTAACTAGTAATAGTAACTAATAGTGAATCCTACTAATTCAGCCAAAGAACTTAAGTACTGAGGGACATATTTAACCATGCTATTGTTGTAGTAGTTGAAGCTGTTAACAAGTATTCCCCATTTTGCCTATTTGATTCCACATAATGATTATGTTCTACATCTGGAGATGGAAGATTGAGAGTAATGCAACTGCTGTATCTGCTGGTATTCATTTTTTGTGTGGTTTATTTAGCTATCCTTTATATTTTTTTGTGTGGTTGATTTTGCTATCCTTTATATATGTGCTAATGTTTGACTGCATCTCTCTCAACAGTACAGCAAATTTGAGACTTCAAAAAGTCCACTCCTCACTGTTCATTACCAAAAGGGTCCTGTTGCATAGCCAGTTTTGAAACTAATACCCATGGTAAATATGGAACCACAGTAACGCATCACAATGGACTGTGCTGTGAGCTTCCTTGTTGCTTGTTAATGTTGTACATTTTTAATCAATAGATATACAGTGCGAGAGGTAATGTACCACATTTTGGAGTCATGACTGACCATGTTTGTCAGATCAGGTTAAGATCTTCTTTTAGACAGAGTTCTAATGGGCCAAACTCCATTCATATGTAAGTGACAGGTTACAGTAACGTGATTATTCCAGTAATATAAGACATGTTCCCAGTATACAGTAGTATAATGATTGCAGCCCATGCACAAGAGTTTATGCAGTGCAAACATTTGCAAGTGTTGATGCTGAAGAAGAGAAGGCTTACTGTAAGTACATGAATAGGTTCTTGAGTGGACATGCAGGCCCAAAGTTTCTTGACTGTAAATTCAAGTGACCTGAAGCAGCTAGTATGCACTCCCAGTAAGGGAACAGATATCCTAGATCTTGTGCCCAAAAATATGGGAAAGTACTGAACTCCCATTAGTGTGATGTCCTCACTGGTAAGATCAGATCACAAAGCATTCTTCCTTGAAATAAAGGTAAATGTGTCTCCCCACCTAAACCCAAAAACTTTAATAACTTCTGTAAAGTAAATTATCCTTTATTTAGGGGCAGTATAGCTAGTTTCCAAGCTCCCCCAAATTCAGAAAACACAGAAACCTTTGCAGAGGTGTACACAAACGCCCTGTACGACATATAAGCAACTGCATAGAAATCAAAGGACCAGACCAAAATAAACCTAGGGCAAGCCACAAAAACAAGCCATGTTGGTGGACCCCTGATATTAATAGGTTGTACAACAAAAGAAAGAAAATTCTGACGTGACATGAGGGAATTTGCACAATAAAGCAAAAAGTCCCTCTAGTCTGAACAAGTGAATCGGAGAACTAGTCATGTCTCTGAAAGCAAACTTTGAGGTAAAAATAGCCTCCAGAGTGAAAGATAACAGTAAAGATTGCAGGCATAACTGAAAAAATGCCCAAGGGCAACATCCAGCAATGTGCAGAATTAGTTGTAGATGGCATCACCTATACTCTGCTGGAAGGTATAGCAGATCTGCTGGCTGACAAATTCGGCTGAAAGTTCACCTCTCCATCACTCCAAGTTCTCCCTCAAGAAGTACACTGCACAACTCCATCATCAATTTTCATCAAAGAAAAGGTTACCAGTGCACTCTCTAAAACTAAAAACTTGACTTCAATTAGGGTTTGATGATATACCAGGTTGTCTCTTAAAGAGCTTAAATCAGGACTTATCAGGCCGATTAGGATCTCTATTTAACCACAGCCTCTGGACTGACTTTGTCACGATAGAGTGGAGGATAACAATCCCTCTGCATAAAGGAGGACCATCTGCTGATCCAGGAAATTAGAGACCCATTAAGTTTTACTTGTCTTGTATGTAAGGCCATGGAAAGAATAATCATGTAAATGACGTAAGAAACCTCCATACGCTGGACCTGACACAATTTGGCTTTCAGTGGCAGGTCATGCCTAATGAATCTGGTTGATTTTAAGAAAAGTCACCAAGGCCATAGATTAGGGCAAAACAGCAGGGTAAAATGGTTCACACAGCTTATCTATATCTTGCCAAGGCTTTCAACTCCGTCCCCCACTCTGGAATTATAGATAAGCTCAATAAACTAGGTATAAATCCTTATGTCACAAGATGGGTTGCAACAGGCGAATGGACAGAACCCACACTGTGAAAGTAGCGGATTCCAAATCCGACTTCAGACCAGTGACAATTGGAGTACCACAGGGTTCAGTCCTGGGTCCTTTCCTGTTAGCCTGCACTTCAGAGAAGTAGATACCAAACACAGAAGGTCTTTGGCTAACAAAGTTTGAGGAGCCATAATCGAAACTCCTAACGATGTGGACAAACTACAAAACGGCCTCACTGAGACAGATACCTGGTGTCCAGGCCATGGCCTGAAGCTCAATGCCAAAAAGTGTATTGTCATCCCCTTTGGTAAAAACTCTGTACCCATGAACTACCACATAGCTGGTAGACTACTTAATGCCGAAAATGTGATGAGACCTTGGGACACAGGTGGACAGTAGTCTCTCCTGTGATAATCACATTGCCACAGTGGTCAGGAAATCCTTCTACGTGGCCCATCTCATCACAAAAGGATTCTCATCCAGAAAAAAAAGAGGTCATTGTTCCCCTCTATTCATCACTCATTAGACCCATTATAGAGTACAAACGCCCCTTTTGGTATGTACCTCACAAGACATCTGCAACAACTGGAAAGACCACAGAAATACCTCACAAAGAGCATTACTGGCCTCAAACAGATGCCCTACGCAGACAGTCTCAAAAAACTACAGCTTTACTCCATCGCATATCGCCTACTCGAGGGCGATCTCTGCCTAACATACAAAGCTATGTCAAACCCAGAGCAGTTGGACATGTTCCACTTAAAGAAATCCCAATCCCTCCAAGCTACATGCTCTAGGGACCTAAACCTTGTCACCACAATAAACAGAACATGGAGGGATAGATTCCTGTCCTAGAGACTTCCCATACTCTGGAACAGGCTACCTATCTATGTCAAACAGAGCTCCTCATTAGCACTCTTCAAGAAAAATCTTGATGATTGGATGGGAAATGGGAAATTCACCCCAGGGATCACTTCTGTGGCTCTGCTCGACAGGGGCACAGGAAAATAATTTTCTTGGGTGGCGAAAGCCAGGGTACATTTTTCGGCTAGGCTTATATAGGCTCTAGGGCCAGTAGCCTAGTACCTACCTATGAACCTATATTACCGCGTACCTTGACCAGGCCAAGGCATTTGGCACAAAACTGAGCATAAATCCCTATGTCACCAGATGGATAACAAAGATCCAGCAATAGGCCAGTTACTAGTGGTGTGCCACAGGGCTCAGTGCTGGGACCACTCTTGTCCAGAATATATTTCTCTGTCAAGGCTAATGTGGAAGGCCTCTGGATGACAAAGCTAGTAGACAACTGCAAGCTGGGAGCAGTTGTTTAATCTCCCCAATCATGTTATTCTTCGGGATAAGACATGATTGGTGTCAGAATCATGGCCTAAAACTAAATGCGAAAAAATGCATTATTGTACTCTATTGGGAAGTCCAGCAACCCTGCAAATTACATCCTCAACAGCACACCCCTAACATTAGACTCAGAAGTGAGAGATCTAGGTGAACAGATGGATAGATGGCCTGAACTTTGGCCACCCATGTGTCCACACTGGTGATGGAGCCTTTCTGTGTGGCACAACTTGTAAGTAAAGGTATGGCATCCAGATCCAAGTAAATTATAATCCCGTTGTACTCAGCCCTCATTAGACCACTAATTGACTACAATGCACTATTTGGCATGTACTTGACTAGAAATATATGGTGTAAGCTACATGGCCTATGCAGATAGAGTAAAATCCTTATCCCTTTACTCTGTCTACTGTCAACTGTGAAGGTGTGACCTATGCTGGACTTAACAAGGCACTCACAAATCCAGCCCTGATGGAGTTGCTATACATCCACAAGTCAAACGGCACAAAGGTCACCTGATCTAGGGCTCTAAACTTAGTCAGCGACTCAAACAAAACATTGAGAGCCAGATGTGTGTCTGAGATTGCCTCTTTGGAACAGGCTTCCTATTCATATTATGCAGAGTCCTTCCTTGGCCCTCTTCAAATGGGATCTATATATTATATATTCGGACTTTCAAAACTTCGAATCTCATATGTTCAACAACATATGATCGAAGTTGAAAAGTTTGAATATATAATAAAACAAAACAAAAAAAAAAACTTGCCTTAAACGGTGCAGGCAGGGTGGACAAGCCCCCCCCCCTGCACCCCCCTACTTAAATATACCAACTCCGAGATCGCACTTCAGTGCAGAAAAGAGAAATTCTCCCATTCTGCATCGAATGGCGTTTAACCTTTGAACACTTGAAATTTCGATCAAATGGTATCGACCATATGACATTCGGAATTTCAAGCGTTCGTGGTTCTAATAGGAACCTTTCAAGTGCAATTTAGATCAAAGGATGGTAATTGCAAATTCACACCTGGGGTAGTGCCTACAGTGGATATAAAAAGTTTACACACACCTGTTAAAATGCCAGATTTTGTGATATATAAGAAAATGAGACCACAATAAAACTTTTCTCAACTTTAATGTGACCTGTAGCCTGTACAATTCAATTGAAAAACAAACAGATCTGTTAGGGGGAAAAAATAAATAAATAAGTGTACTGTACGCTGGTTGCATAAGTGTGCATACCCTTAAACTAATACTTTGTTGAAGCACCTTTTGATTTAATTACGGCATTCAGTCGAATTGGGTACATGCCTTCCATCAATTAGAGAGACTGTGATTAAACCCAAATAAAGTTCAGCTGTCCTAGGAGGATTTTCTTGACATTTACTCAGTTGCCTGCTACAGCAAAAGCCATGGTTCACAGAGAGCTTACAAAGCATCAAAGGGATCTCATTGTTGAAAGGTATTTGTCAGGAGAAGGGTACAAAAAAAATTCCACAGCATTGGATATACCATGGAACACAGTGAAGACGGTCTTCAAAAAGTGGCGAAAATATGGGACAGCAGTGACATTGCAAAGAACTGGATGTCTCTCCAAAACTGATGAAAAGACGAGACAAAAACTGGTCAGGGAAGCTGCCAAGAGACCTACAGCAACACTAAAGGAGCTGTAGGAATTTCTGGCAAGTACTGGTTGTGTACTACATGTGACAAAAATCTCACATATTCTCCATATGTCTGGGCTGTGGGATAGGGTTGCAAGATGGAAGCTTTTTCTTAAACAGAAAAACATCCAGGCCCGGCTAAAATTTGCAAAACAATACATAAAGTCTCCCAAAAGCATGTGGGAAAATGTGTTATGATCTGACGAGTCCAAGGTTGAACTTTTTGGCCACAATTCCAAAAGGTATGTTTGCAAAAACAACACTTCGCAACACCAAAAGAACACCATCCCCTTGGTGAAGCATGGTGGTGGCAGTATCATGCTTTGGGGTTGCTTTTCTTCAGCTGGAACTGGGGCTTTTGTCAAGGTGGAGGGGAATTATGAGCAGTTCCAAGTACCAGTCACACTTGGCCCAAAATCTTCAGATGTCTGCTAGAAAGCTGAAGATAGAGGAATTTCACCTTTCAACATGACAAATGACCCCAAGGATACATCCAAATCAACAAAAGAATGGCTTCACCAGAAGAAAATTAAGTTTTGGAATAGAACAGCCAGAGCCCAGACCTAAATCCAATAGAATATCTGTGGGGTGACCTGAAGAGGGCTGTGCACAAGAGATGCCCTTGCAATCTGACTTATTTGGAGCGCTTTTGCAAAGAAGAGTGGGCAAATATTGTCAAGTCAGGATGTGCCATGCTGATAGACTCCTACTCAAAAAGACTGAATGTTATAATTAAATCAAAAGGTGCTTTAATAAAGTATTAGTTTAAAGGTGTGCACACTTATGCAACCAGTGTACTGTACATTTTTTATTTTTTTACATTTTTCCCCAAACAGATTTGTTTTTCAATTGAATTGTACAGGTTATAGGTCACATTAAACGTGGGAAAAGTTTTGAAATGATTTATTGTGGTCTCAAAAATATCACAAAACCATGGCATTTTAACAGGGGTGTGTAAATATCTACTGTAAGTCACTTATGGACAGGGGAAATCTTTAAGATACTGAATGCAAAGGCACAAATCCATACCATCCTTTTCCCCTTGGGGCCATATATTGGGTAAAATCGCTGTTTATTGGCTAGGCATGTAAGGGCTTTTAAGCCCTTGGCCTACTAATCTCCTGTGACAGCAAGACTGACATCTACAAGAATGATCTTTTGAACAAAAGATGTATGAAAGGCATCGTAAGAACACATGGGATGGTGATGTATTCAAACTTAAAAATATCCAAAATGAAAAATATTGAAAAAATCTAACCACATTCAAAACCAGTGTTTTTACAGGGGGCAATCTTCCCTGCAACCCCACCTCCTTGCTAATTTTATATATACACACCAATGATGAGGTAGCACAACAGTGGGGAAAAAGCATAAATCTTTCTTTAGTTTAGTTTAACTTCAAGTTTGTGTTTAGATATGCTTAAGATCAGATTTTTTGTCAGTTTATCTTGTGTGTAGCTATTTGTGAGTTTAGATCATTTTAAGTAGAGAGACACATACACATGTGCGCGCGCACACACACACCAGTAAGTTTGTAGTAATTTAGATGTATATATGCATGTGCATTTTAAAAATAACTGCCATGTAAGTATAGGATCTGTTAACAGGATGGGCGTTAGCCTACATAAATTCTACACATTGTCTTGGGGTGAAAATGTTTTTGTATGTTTTTGGAATACCAGAAGGTAATGATACTGCTTCTTACATGCTAGACTATTAAGTCCCACTGTGATGCTGCTGTTTTCTTCCCTTTGAAGTATGATAGTTGGCAAGTCATCAGATAACACAATTAAGACACCTGTTGGGGGGGGGGTCATGACTAGCTGAGCTATAACTGCTAGCCCATCACTTCTTGTCCTACTTTCTTTCTTTACCTTTGTCTTTTAGTGCAACCCCCAAGCAAACTCATGTACTTGGGAGTCCTGATGTTTGTGTCTCCTTTCAGATGGTATGCCATTTCTAGTTGTGCCACTCCCTTCCTATCAGAAGTAATCAGATTCATGGTTAATCAACTAACTTCACACATGATGCTTTCTGTAGTCATTCAAACCTATGCATTCGGTGTTGCCTTCTGAATTAATAAGGTCTTGTGTGTTCTAGAGTATGTGCTTTTGAGTCGCATGAAATACCCCAGCAGGCAATGTGTCTGGCCTACACTTGATGTTGTTTCACATTACTTTATATCAGACAGTTTTTCATTTGTATTTCAGTGCTAAAGCACATCTGTTTTCATACATTTTTTTTTTTATTTTTTGCGTATCCTCAGGGTGCTTATCTCTGTATTGGACCTGTACCTTTTCATATGCACATGCTTTGTCCAAGGCATCTCATTGACTTAAGTAATCACTTGTACTTCTGCATTTCAGATGAATTAGCCATGGCCGATGCACATTACCTAAGCAAATGTAGTGTAAACATGGAGGTATTTTTTTTTTTGTATTCTTTGGTACCTGGTTAGAACTCTGATTATAGGAAGTTACTAGGTTATTGGCCATGAAGCCGTTACAAGCCTAGACAAGAATTTAGTGTATGTTCCAACAAGTCAGCACCTGATGCCCCTGTACAGCAGGGACACAGGTGGAGTCCCAGGGGGTGCATTTTCTGTTCCCCATCCAGTTATCCAGGTTGTGCTTAAAAAGGGTGAGGGAGTCTATTCTACAGAAGGGGAAGTTTCTGGGACACTAATCTGTCCCACAAAGTCCTGTTGACGTCACAGACCAGGTTGAAGTTGTGCGTGTGGGTTACTCAAGTTGAGCTTGACTTGTGGATATGCAACAGTCCCATCAAGGTGGGGGTCTAAGATTGCTTTGTATGCCAGACAGGGGTAATCTCTGAGGAGTCTGTATGAGACTGAATAGAGGGACTGGGCTTTTAGCCTATATGTGTAGGGTAGATGTTTGAGTCCCTGGATTCTCTTGGTGAGGAACCTCTGTGCCAAAAGGGGAGTTGTACTCAAAAATGGGTTTTGTAAGGGAAGAATACAGGGATGTTATGACCTTGTCCCTGGATGAAATACCCTTCCTAATAAGGTGGGCCATGTCGAAAGCTTTCAGTACAACTGAGGCAGTATGGTGGTCAGAAGTCAGTTTGCTATAGTGCCCAAGTCCCTCACAACTGATTGCATGCTTAGGACCTTGTTATTAATGTGATAATTTGTGTTGACATCACTCTTCTCAAAAGGGATGATGATGCATTTATTGGCATTCAGTTTGGGGACATGGTTTTGGCACCAGTCATTTGTTTGGGTGAGACCCTCTTGGAGGATGTCCACATCGCTAGGGGAATTGATGACGGTACCCAGATTGCAGTCCTCTTCAAACCTGGTCAGCCATAGCCTACTGGTTTTAGCCTGCACTTCAGAAAAGTATATCCCAAATAACAGAGACCCCAAGCCTGATCCCTGGGGTACACTGCTCGTTGCGGGTCTACTGCTTGAGGTGGCTTCCCCTATTTTGACTAGGTGGGTTCTATCAGTGAGCCAGTTTGCTACCTGTCTGGTAACACATTGATTGATGCCTTGTTGAGAGAGTTTATCTATTATACCCAAGTGGAGAATAGTATCAAAGGCTTTGGCCAGATCAAGTTAGTCTGTGTGAACAGTCTTCCTCACCCGTGGCTTTGGTGACTGTCTCAAAGAAATCAACCAGAGTTAACAGGCATGACCCCCCCCTTGACGAAACCAATGTCCTTGTTTGTTAATGAGGTCCATGATAGTCCCTTGCATATCAGGCTAGTTAGGCTGATGGGTCTATAATTTCCTGGATCTGTGGATGCTCCACTTTGAACAAAGAGATGACTGTGGCTGTCCTCCACTCAGCTGGGTAGAAGACAGTACTATGGCTTTGGTTGAAGAGGTTGTCTAATGATGCTGTAAGCTCCTGCCTGAGTTCATGTAGGATGCAGCCTGGGATGTTATAAGATCTCATGGAGGCTGTATTTTTGCCTTTGAAAGGGCAGTAATTTGCTGCCTAGAGATAAGGGGAGGGGGGCAGTGTCGGGGATGTCCTGGTTTACTAATGGGGGGACAGAGACGTGAAGATTTTGCTAAACCTATCTGACAGCAGGTTGGCTATATGTACTGCATTTGTGTATGTGTTGTCCTTGACCACAAGTTCTGAGCTGATAGGAGTGCTTCCTTTGAGATTGTGGACATATGTGAAGAAGGCCGTTTGATTGTCTTTAGTAGATGTGGCCAGTTTGGACTCCGTTTGCTTTGGAGGATTTCACTAGTGCCCTTATTTTCTTGTTCAGGCTAAGGAGAAATTGTCTTCAATTAGGCACCTCCACCTTCTTGGTCCAGGACAGCAATTTTTTTTTTTTATTAGAGTTTTATTACAGATGTCCACCAGACCGGTTTACTTTCCCTTGAGGAGGATAATTTTGTCCTGTCTGGTATTCCTGATTCCATGCAACTATATAAATGCTCGTATAGTACTTTGGTGTAAGTTTGGACATTTGTACCAGTTCCTACAGAGGGGGGAGGAGGCTATCAAGCTGTTTGTCTTCTCTTAGGAGGCTGTAATCAGCTTTGGAGAAGTTTTTTTTTGACCCTAGCAAGGGGGGGGGGGGGATCAGGGGAGATGGTGACTTTGAAAATGATCGCTTTGTGGTTGAATCTTAGAAGGGAGGGTGACACTGTAGGGATGCTTTAGTGGTTACTCACAGTTAATACCAAGTCCAGGATATTATCACGTCTTGTGGGGGTGTTGACCTGCTGGCCTAAGGCATTTGTATTGACTAAATCAAGGAATCTCTTGGCATTTGTGTTTTGGCATGAGTAGTTCTTCCAGTCTGTGGTTGGATAGTTTGTCACCAAGGATCAGGGTAAAGGATTGAATCTTGACAAAGAGGTCCAGATAGGTGGAGTAGACATCTTGAGTCAGAGTTGGGGGCCTGTAGCTAACTGATTTGAATGGTGGTCTTGTCAAAGGTTAACTGCACCTGGAGTATCTCATGTGCGTCATACTGTTTGACCAGCTTGGAGGTGTGTATGCCTTTTAATATATAGTGAAACTCAGCCTTCTTTTGCTTTGCTACCCATGGTTTGGGGTCTGAATGTATGATAGGATGAGTAACCTGGTATGGCTGGGGTGCTCTCCGCAGCTTTGAGCCAGGTGTCTGTGACTGCACAAATGTCAGCATCTTCCAGGGTTAAGAATGCCTGCAATGAGGACAATTTCATGTTTAGACTCCTAGCATTTAGCAGCATGACCTTTAATTTGCAAAATTTGCATTTTGATGAAGTTTTCATGATGGTAGATTTGACCTCGTGATATTGCCTAAAAAAAGAACTATGGGGGGAGACGGGAGTTTTTGCCTGAAGCCAAAGGAAAACAGATGCAGGCCATTTCTGGCAAAGCATCGTGGTCTGTTGATTATGTCTTCCCAGGCTGACAGGTACTGGATCCCTTTGGAATGACACCAGAGACTAAGCCGATTGTTGATACAAACGGGAAATAATTGACTTTGAGGCGTCATTCTGAGTGATGTTAGAATGCTGCTTAAAGCTAGGGACATCCCTCCCTGGGACACTCATTCAGCGACCTTTATCATCTCTCTCTTCATATAGTCTAGGAAGGTACATCTCAAGTCATTCACGCCATGATCGTCTGTGACCGAGTGTTAACAGTGCTTGCTGTTGTGAGACTTGAGTGCATGTGTAATATGGCAGATTCTGGCACCTGACATACAACTAACTGTGACTTTCTCTGTATCCAGCCTGGTGAGGGACATCTGTGTCTCACAGTGGAGTCTCCTATGACTAATTTGTTGGGTTTATGGTTAGGACTTGGTGGCTGTGAGACACAGGTGTGTGGACTACATATGGTGTGGTGGGCTGTGGAGTTCACATGTGTTTTTTGCCTCTGAGGTCTCTGTCTTGTTTGGGTATGTTTTTGTTGAGGACCTCCGCATATGTGGGTGTGTGTTGTGTTTGAGGTGTGTTGTTTTGTGTTGACAGCTTTTTCAGTGCCAGGTATACTGGCATGTGAGGGAGAGCATAGACTGTAGAGTCTTAATTTAATTGCATCTCCCACAAATTGTGTTCCTGGGTGGTAGCAGTAGAGGGTTGTCTGTGTACGAGGCAGTTGCTGTGCTGTCTCAGGATGCCCACATCAACCAGACTGGCAGGAAAAACTGTATGAAATTCTCCATCCATATTTGTCAGAAGATGAGGAAGAGAGGCCAGAGAGAGCCAAGGGGAAAGGGTTTATATTATTTCTTCGACAGCTTAGGTTGTCGAATGCTTAACGATCGACACCTAAGCGTTGAAGTTTCAAAATCTCAAACGACCATATACGCAAATTCTTTCCTTGGGAAAGAACTCACTAGGCTGTCAGAAAATAAAATTAACTTTTCAATGTAAATGTAGTGGGGAGCTGTGCCCCCCCCCCCCAACTAAATATACCAACTCCGAAATTGTTCTACATTGGGGAAAGGGCAAATCCCCGATAACATCCAAGTGAATTCTTTCCTGAGGAAAGAATTCGCTTATATGGTAGTTTTGCGATTTTTGAAACTTCGCTTAGGTGTCGATCATTGAGCATTCTACAGCCTAAGCTGTCGAAGAAATAATATAGACCTGGGGGGAAAGCGATGGAAGGTCGAAGATGAATGCTACTAGATGATCACACAAGTGCTACTAAGGGAATATTTGTAGCTGGAATACCTTGTACTGAGTTGAAAACAGTACAGCTGCAGTGTGAGATGTACAAACGAGCCCAAACCAGCTCACACGCAGGGTTTAAGTACCACATACATAGATTCTAGTAACACAGAAATCTAGTCAATCTTGCTAGCCCCTTCTTTCTTTAGCAATCAGCTTGTGCATTACAGGCAGACCAGGTAGACACCACTGGTATAATGCATCAACTGCAATGAAATTAAACATGGAGAGTGACTGCCAGAAAGTCATACAATTCTGTGGTACTACTACTCTGGCATACAGAGTGAGTACAGTAATAAGATAATTGCCATTTTTGTATTAACTAGCAATACTGTTAGTTAAAAAAAAAAACAGGGGTGCAGAAGAGGACAAGGAAGGAAGCGAGTGGAAAGGGGGGAGACTAGGTCAGGAAAAAAATATATACATGAATCCATGTAACAATTCCAGTACATTGGACATTCCACTTCTGTGGAAATGACATAGTAGTCTTTTGACCCATATATGCATGGTGCTTGATATAGTTACATGAAATTAATAGCCACATTTGCATACATATGTTTTTGTGTGGTGCATAGATTTTGAGATGAGAGGGACAGTAATGCATTAGGCATTATACAAGAACTTGTGTGCTGTCATTATGGTTATACTTCATTGAGTGATGGCACTCCATCCGGTGTAACAGGTTGATATAGTGCACTGATGGGTTTCAATATGGTTGGTTGGGAGCAAACATGCTTATTGTATTACAGTACTTTTTCAAGGTTTGGGGACCGGTTGGATTACACCTTCGTAAAGACTTGTGTTGTGTCAGACAAGCAGGGAATTAAGTGGAAATAGTTACAATTTCTCATCTGTGTATAGATTTTTATTTTATTTTTTTTTAATATATTTATAAGAGAACCTAGTTTTTGGCCATTTTGGGGATAATGTCAATAGAGAGAACTTTTTAGAGGACCATTCAGAGAATTTTTTATTGGCATTGGATTACTGGGAAAGTCCAAATGGATAATTTCATCCACTTTCAAGGGAGGCATGGGGAGAAGCACAACAAATATAAGAACAGTAGATGCATATACATAGGTGGGAATTATCTTTTAACTATATGATGTTTTCACACTAATATAATTAATACCAATATGGCATGTAGAATAATACGTAGCCTCATCAGTAATACAAGATGAGCACAAATACCATCAGTAAAACAAGTACGTTACCAAGTAGCATGAAAATCTGCAGACAAATTTATTAAGTGAGCGAGTTCAGATAGTTGAGTATTGTACACTCAAGAAGCATTCGGTGGATAAGGAGGAGAAGGGGAGGGAAGAGTGAGAAGCAGGACACTGTAGGGAAGAATAAGTGGAATAGATAAAGCAGGTAGGAGAAATAAGACTGAAAGAAAGGCTGAGAGTAAGACAGAAGGAGAGAGGTTGTATAAAGGTATTATGAATTGGAGCTGAAGTTATTAGCCAGGAGAACACTGTATGCAAAGACAGGAGATTGAGAGGATTTCATTCATTTGTGGCTTAAATAAATTAGTTTTATATATTGCCTTGATTGGTGCAGGGATTGTATTGCATCCACCTTTTGGCAATTATCACTGCCATCGTATGCCTCAGTATGTATGATGTAAATGCTTAATCATGTTATCAGTACTGCTGTATTTCATAAATGGTCATAAGATGTGTTTAATTTGTAAACAAAAAAAAAGTGGGGAGAGTATTATGAAGGAATAGCGATAACTAGGGCATAAAGATGTGATTTGAGCCTTCAGAGGAGTTGTGCGTGGTCCATGTACTACAAAACTGAGTGACTAGGAGACATTTCAGCGATCAGCAGCAGTGATGATTGCAAGTTTTACATAAGCAGTTTCAGTACAGGGAGTTGTCTGTAATGTTCTTTTTGTAACATAATTGTGGAATGATAATCTGTACACTATTGCATTTAGCTCACATAGCAGTGCTTCAGTAACCAGTTTTTTTTGGTCTGAGACTGTCATGGAAATTAAAGGCATTCTGCGGGGTCTCACCGGAAACTGCTTATGTGAGGGGAAAGCAGTTTTTACATTACAACTTAACCTGCTGTCCTTCACTTTCCCTTCTGCCCATACCAGAATCAAAGGGCTTCTCTCCTCTGCATGAAGCACGAGTCCCCTAGGAGATGGCAGAGATGAATGTCTCTCACTTCTGGGATAGGCATGCCTATCCCTCCCTGGAAGCACCTCAGACACCGAAGTCACTATTCTAACCTGGGTATCTTGGGAAATTGTGCGATGACTTAATATTTTGAACAACGATAATAAAGCAGTGTGATATCGTGGTACATTTGCATTGCTGCAGTGCGTAATGCTGCAAGGAATCTAGTTGTGGCAGTTAGAAATTGTTCAGTTTTAAAAGTTGTGTGTTTTTCTGTGGTGCAGAGAAGAAACCGTGCCAGGATAGGAAATGTACATAATTCATGCTTGTAATAAAAGTTAGAAGAATGGCTTTAGAGGAAATCATAAAAATGAACATGCATTGCATGTTAGCATTGCTTACAGTTGACAGTAGGTAATGAATATAGAGTAGAAGTGTTGGAATTATGTGCAATGATAGAGACAGAAAGTGACACTTGAATGCAGCATTGTTTTGTAGTTGATTATAGATATTGTTAAGAAGACAAATCCATTTGTTGACTGGATAAAGCAATGAGTTTGACCTAGACAGGTGGGCTCAGCTATGCTCATGACCTTTGGTTGCAGGTGGATTGTGAAGGGTGTGTGTGTGTGTGTGTGTGTGTGTGTGTGTGTGTGTGTGTGTGTGTGTGTGTGTGTGTGTGTGTGTGTGTGTGTGTGTATGTATGTATGTATGTATATATATATATATATATATATATATATATATATATATATATATATATATATATATATATATATATATATATATATATAATTTGGAAGAGTTAGAACTGTTTCTTAACAAGCATGCTAAATACAATGTTTTTGAAACTAAAATGCTTATAGCTTTAACCACAGTGGTTCTGAAAAACAACTTTTTCTGCTTCAATGGAGCCATCTACCTACAGACCAAGGGGTGGCGATGGGGTCCAAAATGGCCCCCTCTTTTGCCAACCTAGTCCTCAGCACATGGGAGAAGGAGACCTTGACCCATATACAAGGCTTCCACAAAGCCCACTAGTACCGTCGTTTTATTGACGATATTTTTTTCGTGTGGGAGGGTGACAACACCGAGCTGGACACCTTCCTTATGACTCTTACAAACAGCATTCCATACCTAGACTTTGTAGTCTCAGGACGAGGGACCTACATCTCCTTCCTTGATACTCAGTTAACCATTGACCCCAGCACTGGCAGCCTTACCTCCAATGTGTACCGGAAGAACACTTACAGGAACAACTTCCTGGATTTCAATAGTCAGCACCCCTTCTTTATGAAGAAGAATGTGCTCAAAGGGCAGTACATCCGCCTCTCCAGGATCATCTCTGACGATGATACCTTCCTCAAGGAAAGCCAATTCCTTTCAGAAATGTTCAACATTACCCCAAATAACTGGTAGAGGATTTGTTTCAAGAAGTGGCCTCCCACAGATCAGACAGACACCCACCCATCCTTACTCATGGCTTCACCCCCCGGGTGACCACCAGAAAGTACAGTTTTGTACCTACCATAAATGTAGATGTCCGATAGATATACAGTCCTGACATATGGGTTGTCCTGCCTCAGGCAGCCCTTCGGTCGGCCGGATTCCAAAGTCTGGGTCCGGCGTCGGCTGATGTCGCCTCCTCCCCGACGTCAGAGCGGCTGGAGTATAAAGGCATCCGCCAACGCCATCTTCTTCAGTGTTTCTTGCCCCAGATGTCAGGTGCCCTCCAAGGAAGGCTAAATTTTGTGAATGGATAAGCAAAAATTTCAAGACATGCACAACAGTAATAAACAGATACACCATAACAGATATCCCCAGCTAAATAGGAGAGGGGGAAAAGGACCCAAGGGAAAAAACAGAGGGGTAGGAGGGAGGGGAAAAGGACCCAAGGGAAAAAACAGAGGGGTAGGAGGGAGGGAAAACCTGACTGCAGTTGCATATCTATCGGACATCTACATTTATGGTAGGTACAAAACTGTACTATGTCCTTCAAGAATGCAACTGCAGTCCTGACATATGGGTTGAATACCATAGCCAAGCTGGGGGTGGTAGGATCTAAGCAAGGGATGGTGTAGCTAAAAGACCCTGCAGGACTGCAGAAGCAAAGCCTGCTCGGGATCTGGAGTATAAAGGCAGGTTGTAGTGTTTGGTAAATGTATGCACGGAGCTCCATGTAGCCGCCTCTAGAATGTCCTTTGTAGCCACTCCTCTTAGAAAGGCTGTGGATGTGGCTATAGCTCTGGTTGAGTGTGGTCTTATATTGGCTGGCACACTCTTTCCATGGAAGGAGTAACAGAATCTGATGCAGTGTCCAATCCATTTTGAAATTGTTTGGAGACTGCCTTTCCTTGCACTCCGGCAGCATAGGCTACAAATAGTTGGTCAGACTGCCTGGTGGTCTTTGTTCTGTCCAAGTAGTAGCGTAATTGTCTGTGTATGTCTAAAGTATGCAGCAGCTTTTCCCCTTTATTTTGAGGATTGGGAAAGAAAGTAGGCAGGTGAATTGCTTGATTTAGAGACACCCTGGATATCACTTTTGTCATGAATGAAGGATTGGTCTTTAGAGAAACTCTGTCCTGATGGAAAATGAGAAAGGGAGGTACTGCCATGAAGGCCTGTATCTCCGAGACTCTTCTTGCTGAGGTAACTGCCAACAGGAAGGCCGTTTTCCTGGAGAGGAATTGCATTTCTGAAGATGCTGCTGGTTCAAAAGGAAGGAAGAGTTAATTTTTCCAAGACGTAGTTGAGGTCCCATGCAGGAACTGGTGGTTTTCTGGGAGGCTTGATATTCTTTATCCCTCTTAGAAACTGTCTTGGCAAGGGATGCGAAAACACAGGTGGATCACAGTTGTAGTTTGCTGAGATTGCTGAAGCGTGGATTTTAATGGAAGAATATGAGAGGCCATTATGAAACATTTCTGCCAAGTATTCTAATATCTGAGATATGCTCATCACTGATGCATCCTGTCCCTTTTTGGCATTCCAGATGATGAATCTCTTCCACTTGGCCAAATAGGATGTCCTTCAAGGATGCATCTGCAGTCATAACATATGGGTTGTCCTGCCTCAGGCAGCCCTTCGGTCGGCCGGATTCCAAAGTCTGGGTCTGGCCTCGGCTGATGTCGCGCTTTCCCCGACGTCAGAGCTTCTGGGGTATAAAGGCATCAGCCAACGCCATTTTCCCCAGTCTTTCTTGCCGCACGGTGCCCGAAGCAGAAGCTGTTCGCAAGTGCTGGTCGGTCAGATCCAGAGATTTCAGCTACTGAAGACTTCGAAAAAAGCTAAGTACCCCGTTGGGGACTCTTTCTTGCCTCAGCCGATGTCAGACAAAGTAAATAATTGTTTAACTTGTGGGAAACAAATACCTCATAAGGATTTCCATTCTTACTGCCTTCCTTGCTTAGGCCCAGACCACGATGTATCAACTTGTTTAGCCTGTGCCTCCTTCAACCGACCGACTTTTAGACGTCGGTCGGAGTTTGCAGAGGTCTTTTTTGGAACCGATTTTGCTTATAAAATACCGTCTGAGACTCCGACTATGCATATGGTCAAAAAAACGCAAGGAAAAGGACCGACACTTGCGGCCCGCAGTTTCGGCTGAAACCACGGCTAGGCCTACCGCGAGTGTCTCTGTTTCGGCTGAAACAGAGTCCACGGCTATTCCTACTACCGAAACCATACCTCCGACCACCGAGGCCAGAGAGGCCCCAGCTGAGTCGGCTTCAGAATTCCCTACCGAAGCTAGTGTTCAGGATTTGTCCGACACCATACCTTTGGACATTTCTACTCCTGCACGTGGGGCAGCTAGGCCCCCAGCTTCTATGTCTATTAAGGCCTTCTCCAGGGCTAAAGCTGCCAAACTTTCAAAAGCTTTGCCTGCCAAATCTACATCCCAGAGGCCTTCCTCTAGTTCTCAGATCCTCAGTCTTGCTGAGGACCTTATCTCCTTAATTAGGGGTTCCCAACCTCACCCAGACATGGCCTTCCAGCCTCCTCCAGACAAAAGGCCCAGGGATGACCCTCTGAACCTCACTCCTCAGATTACTCCACGGATGGATCTGATTTGTCAGACCACCAGGAAGGGGTTTACTCGCCTTATGAGGATTCAGATGCAGAAGAATCTATCCCTTCAGCCTCTCCCCCTGAAGAATTTTCCTTTGGGGAGACTTTACACTCCATGAGAGAACACTTTCAATGGCAGGGTCAGGATTTCTCTGATTCTAGAAAAAGATTAAGGACCTTTTTGCATTTGGCCCAGCATAGGCCCTTAGCTATACCTCCGGTTCTAACTGTAATTGATGATGTGTACAATGATGTCAGTACTGCACCTGATTCTCTTCCTCCGGCCCCCGCCAAACCTGACAGATTTTACAGGGTCCCGGATTCTCACTTCCACCTGTATAAAGCCCATACTGCAGACCCAGAAACTATTTCTCAGGGCCCTAAAGGGGTTGCAGCCGCTACTGCCAAAAATCCCCTACCCTCTGAAAGAGAGTCTAGAGCATTAGAGAGATGGGGAAAAAAGGTTTATACATCTGCTACTCTTTCTGCCAGGGCATTAAACTGTCAATTCCATATGATACAGTACCAAGAATTTTTGTTAGATCAGCTAAATAAGAAACTTTCTTCACCTGAACCCTTAGACCGTAAATCCCTTCAGGATTTGGTACACAACTCACAACAGGTCAGTAATCCTTTCTTAAAATGTGGCTATGATGCACTGGAGGCTTCATTTAGATCAGCTATGACTGGGGCAGTAATTCGTAGGCATGCCTGGCTGAAGGAGCAATCTTTGCCAGACCAGGTCAAGGCTAAACTCCTCGATGCTCCAATGGAGAAACGGCATTTATTTGGCTCCCCTGCACAGGAGATTCTAAAGAAGGTTGAAGAAAAAGCAAAATCTGTGCAAGCAGTTAAAGATTTCCTGCAAGTTCAACCTCCGAGGTTCAGTAGAAACTGGCCTACAAAGAATTGGTCCTTTCCAGATTCCTACAGAGAACAGAGAGGCAGAAACAGGCGCCCTAGAGGCAGAGGTCAATCCAAGGGCCCCTACAGAGGCCGTCAGTGGCAGCCTGCCAACCAGAGGAGTAGTGCAACAGCTACAACTACTACAGGACAGACACAATGACTTGACTCTGATTCCGCCTACCAGGGATCAACTGGAAGCACCCTTGGGCGGAAAGCTGGCTTTATTCTCAAAAAACTGGCATTGCATTACAAAGGATACATGGACATTGCAAATAATAGACAAAGGATACAGGTTTCACTTCCATACTTTTCCAAAAAGAGGCGGAATGCCAAACCTTCCACCAAACCAGAAGGCAGAGGCTTTAAGACAAATCAGCAAGTTACTTCAGATGAAAGCTATAGAAAGGGTACCATCTACAGAACAAGGCCAAGGATTTTACTCCAGACTATTCCTTGTGCCAAGAAAAGAAAACCAATGGAGGCCTATACTCGACCTGTCCGCACTGAACACTTATCTCATTGTGCCAAAATTCAAAATGCTGACCCTACAGCAACTTCTTCCCATGTTGGGCAAGGAGTTTTGGCTGGTGACTCTAGATCTCAAGGAGGCATACCTGCACATCCCTATCCGACCAGATTGCAGAAGGCACCTCAGATTTCTTGCAGGATCAGAGCATTATCAATTCTCAGCATTGCCCTTTGGCTTATCTACTGTGCCCAGAGTATTCACGAAATGCCTGGCATCAGTAATTGCACACTGCAGACTTCAGGGAATTCAAATTTATCCATACCTGGATGACTGCCTAATACAAGCGGACAACAAGCAAAAATTGTTAAAGGACTTGGCCTATGCCATACACCTGCTACAGACCTTGGGATACACAGTCAACATCCAAAAGTCAAGACTAGTACCATCCCAAAGGATAACCTTTTTGGGTGCGGATCTGGACACAATCACCCAGATGGCTTTTCTCACAGAAGAAAACAAAACAACTTCCAGATTACTTCATGATTCTGACAAGACAAACTCAGCTTACTGCAAGGAAAGTCCTGCAGGCCCTGGGTTACATGGCATCCTGCATAATTTTAATCCCACATGCCAGGTTGCATATGAGGAAATTACAATGGTACCTAAGGAATGTATGGTCTCAACACAGTCACAGTCTAGAAACCATGATAACAATCATTCCATGCCTTCAAAAGGAATTCCTATGGTGGGCTCAGGCCTGCCAGTCCAACAGAGGGTTGCCTTTCAACAAACCAAAAACAAGCCAAACCATCACCACGGATGCCTCAGACCGAGGATGGGGAGCACACATGGAGGACAAACGTATCCAAGGCCTATGGCCTCAAGGGCAGCTAAGCATGCACATAAACCAAAAGGAAATGCTGGCAGTGAGGCATGCAATCGAGGCATTCAGACCCTTCCTCCAACAAGGACATCTGTTAATAAGGACGGACAACACCACGGTCATCATGTGGTACATAAACAAACAGGGAGGCACACATTCCTACCCTCTATGCCGGATAGCTATGAATCTGTGGAACTTATGCCTGAATCTCAATATCCAGCTGCAGGCCAAATTCGTACCAGGAAAAGAAAATACACTAGCAGACAGCTTAAGCAGAACTACCATGGATGCACACGAATGGATGCTGCACCCAGACATCTTCAAACTTATAACAAAGACATGGGGAATGCCAGAGATAGATCTGTTCACCTCCCCACTCAACCACCAACTGAAGACATTCTGCTCAAGGACATACCACCCACAAGCATGGAGGGTGGACTCTCTCTCTTTCAGCTGGAATGCCCTAACAGTATATGCCTTTCCACCTCTCCCATTGATGTACAAGGTTCTACTGAAGATCAGGGAGGAACAGCCAAAAGTGATACTAATAGCTCCGGACTGGCCAAGACAACACTGGTACCCACTACTGAGAAGCATGTCTCGGGCAAATTCATGGCCTCTTCCTCAATGGCCTCTTCTTCTAACGCAGAACAATTTCAAGACCCTGCATCCCAACTTGAAAACATTACAGCTAACTGCCTGGAAAATTCCTTAAAACCCAACCAAACTGTTTTATTTCAGAGGGTGAAGGACATTATTCTGGAGGCTCGCAGACCTTCCACAAGGAAGACATACTCAGCTAAATGGAAGAGATTTCTTATTTGGAGCACATCAAAGGGCACAGATGTCACAGTGGCAAACCTAGCACACATCCTTAAATACTTAGCAGAATTGTTCCACAATGGCCTGTCTTATTCTTCCATTAAGATTCATGCTTCAGCAATTTCAGCAGAATATAATATGGATCCACCTATCTTCTCACACCCTCTTCTCAGGCAATTTTTGAGAGGGATCAAAAATGTTAAACCTCCAAGAAGACCCCCTCTACCTGCATGGGATCTCAATTTTGTGCTGGAAAAACTGACTCTACCTCCCTTTGAACCAGCAGCATCAGCAGACCTACAGTTCTTATCTTGGAAAACTGCTTTCCTTCTAGCAATCACTTCAGCAAGAAGAGTATCTGAATTACAGGCATTAATGGCAGTGCAGCCTTTCCTTATTTTTCACCAGGATAGAGTGTCACTAAGAACCAATCCTACTTTCATGCCAAAGGTGGTATCTAGGGTATCCTTGAACCAAGCTATTCACTTGCCAACGTTCTTCCCTAATCCACAGAACAAAGGGGAAAAACTTTTGCACACCTTGGATATACACAGACAACTACACTACTATTTGGACAGAACAAAAACTAGCAGAAAAACTGACCAACTTTTTGTAGCATATGCAACAGGGGTGCAAGGAAGAGCAATTTCCAAACAGACAGTTTCAAAATGGATAGGAAATTGCATTCGCTTTTGTTACTCCTTTCATGGAAAGACAGTTCCTGAAAATCAGCCACCACTACAGCTTTCCTACGATGGGTGGCTACCAAGGACATTTTAGAAGCTGCTACTTGGAGCTCCGTGCATACATTTGCCAAGCATTACAATCTACCTTTATACTCCAGATCCCGAGCAGGGTTTGCAACTGCAGTACTGCAGAGGATCTTAACTACACCATCCTTCTCTTAGTACCCCCTCCCCCAGATTGGCTATGGTATTCTACCCATATGTTATGACTGCAGATGCATCCTTGAAGGACATAGTACAGTTTTGTACCTACCATAAATGTAGATGTCCGATAGGTATGCATCTGCAGTCAGGATTACCCACCCTCCTTCCCCTCTGTGGTATTCCTAGGGTGCTTAACCCTCTTTCAGCTAGCTGGGGGAATCTATTATGGTGTATTTGTTTGTTTATACATGTATATAATTTGCAAATGTTTGGAACTTTTCAGCATTTATCCAAATTTAGCCTTCCTAGAGGGCACCTGGCATCTGGGGCAAGAAAAACTGTGGAAAATGACGTCGGCTGATGCCTTTATACCCCAGAAGCTCTGACGTCGGGGAAAGTGCGACATCAGCCAAGGCCAGACCCAGACTTTGGAATCCGGCCGACCGAAGGGCTGCCTGAGGCAGGACAACCCATATCTTATGACTGCAGATGCATACCTATCGGACATCTACATTTATGGTAGGTACAAAACTGTACTTTTTTCTGGTGGAAGGTCTGCGTGCTTCCAGCAAGATTTCCTGAACCTTTTCGGAGACGGGGACATGGGACAAAGTCATGGAACCCTCCAAGCTGTCAGTTGCAATGTTTGCAGGTTTTGATGAACAGTCCTGTAATTGTGTTGAGTTAGGAGCAGAGGCCATTGGGGCAAGGGCCACAGTTTGGTGTGAGTTATGCTCAGTAGCAAGGGATACCAATGCTGTCTCGGCCAGTCTGGAGCTATCCGTATTCCTTTTGGTTGCTCTGCTTTGATCTTCAGTAACACCTTGGTCAGTAATGGTAGAGGAGGGAATGCATAGATTTTTAGGGTATTCCAGCTGAAGGAGAGAGCATCCGTTCTCCAGGCTAGAGGATGGTGTGTCCTTGAGCAGAACTTGTCCAGGTGGTGATTGAGATGAGAAGCAAATAGATCTATGTCCGGTCTTCCCCATGCAGTTGTTATTTGTGAGAAAATGTGTGGATGCAGCATCCATTCGTGTGGATCCACGAAATTTCTGCTCAACCTGTCCGCCAGTACACTGTCCTTGCCCGGAACAAACTGGGATTGCAAATGGATGTTCAGTTTCAGGGATTTTTCCCAAAGAGCCATTGTTAGTCTGCAGAGGGGATACAAGTGAGTGCCTCCCTGTTGGTTTATATACCACATGACAGTGGTGTTGTCTGTCCTTATTACTAGATGGCCTTGTTGAAGAGATTTTCCAAAGGCTTCTATTGCATGCATCACTGCCAACATCTCTTTTTGATTTATGTGCAGAGGCATTTCCGTGGGAGTCCATTGACCTTGAATGCATCTGTCCTCCATGTGTGCCCCCCATCCATGATCTGAGACGTCTGTTGTAATGGTTTGACTTGCTTGAACTTTGTTGAAGGGCATGCCTTGGTTTAAATGGCTTGCTTGAGCCCACCACAAAAATTCCCTTTGCAGGCATGGAATGAGTGGTATTACGCCTTCCAGGTTGTGGCTGTGTTGAGACCATAAGCTTTTTAGATACCATTGTAGCTTTCTCATGTGTAGTCTTGCCAGAGGGATCAGAAGGATGCAAGATGCCATGAAACCCAGGGCCTGCAGGATCTTCCTTGCGGTCAGCTGGGTAAGTTTTGCTAGGCTTTTGAAGTAATCTGGTAAATGCTGTTGTTTCTCCTCTGTGAGGAAAGCCATTTGTGATTGTGTGTCCAGTTTTGCTCCTAGAAAAATAATCTTTTGGGATGGTAATAGTCTTGATTTTTGAATGTTGACTGTGTATCCCAAAGCCTGTAGCAACTGAACGACATAGTCCAAGTTTTTTATCAATGCTTGTTTGCTGTCTGCTTGTATGAGGCAGTCGTCCAGGTAAGGGTATATTTGAATCTCCTGGAGTCTGCAATGTGCAACTACTGATGCCAGGCATTTCGTGAATACTCTGGGCGCAGTAGATAAGCCAAACGGCAATGCTGAGAATTGATAATGCTCTGTTCCTGCAAGAAATCTGAGGTATCTTCTGCAGCTGTGTCTGATTGGGACATGCAGGTATGCCTCCTTGAGGTCCAGAGTAACCAGCCAAGACCCCTTGCCCAGCATGGGAAGGAGTTGCTGTAACGTCAGCATTTTGAATTTTGGCACAATGAGAAAGGTGTTTAGACAAGTCCAGTATAGGCCTCCATTGCTTTTCTTTTCTTGGAACAAGGAACAGTCTTGAATAGAATCCCTGGCCTTGTTCCTGAGGAGGAACTCTTTCTATAGCTTTTATTTGTAACAGCTTTGCAACTTGTAAGAGAGCCTCTGCCCTTTGATTTTGTGGCAGGTTTGGCATGCCTTGTCTCGGTAAGGTGTGGAAGTGGAACCTGTAACCTCTGTCTGTTATGTCCAGAATCCATTTGTCCTTGGTTAAAATGTGCCAGTTCTTCGAGAATAAGGATAATTTTCCGCCTAGAGGAGCTTCTCTTTGAGCCTTGGTAGGCGGAGTGATAGTCAAGTCATTGTGATTGTCCTTGTGGTGCAGGTGAACTCCCTGCACCACTTCTTTGATTTGGTGGTTGCCATTGGCGGCCCCTGTAGGGGCCTCGGTATTGCCCTCTACCTCGAGCACGCCTGTTCTTTCCCCTTTGAAACTTGTCTGAGTCTGGAAAGGACCAATTCTTAGAAGGCCAATTCCTACTGAATCTGGGAGGCTGAACCTGGAGGAAATCCTTGACAGTCTGTACTGATTTTGCCCTTTCCTCAAAAGACTCCAACACATCCTGTGCATTAGCACCAAAAAGCTTCTGTTTTTCCAGAGGTGCATCCAGGAGCTTAACTTTAACATGGTCTGGCAGTGGCTGTTCTTTCAACCAAGCATGTCTACGTATAACGGCCCCTGTCATGGCTGCCCTACATGAAGCTTCCAATGCATCATAACCACACTGTAGAAAATGATTGCTAACCTGCTGAGTGTTATGAACCAAATCCTGCAATGCCTTTCTATCTATAGGCTCAGGAGAGGCTAACTTTTTCTGCAAATCATCCATTAAGAAATCCTGGTACTGAAACATATGAAAAAGGCAGTTAAGTGACCTCATGGCAAGGGTGGAAGAGGTATAAACTTTTTTGCCCCATCTCTCCAGGGACCTAGCTTCCCTGTCAGCGGGCAGAGTGTTTTTGGCCGAGGAAGAAGCCACTGCCTTGGGGCCCTGTGAAATAGTCTCTAAATCCACAGAGTGGGCTTTAAAGAGATGCTTATGGGTTTCAGGGACCCTGTAATAACTGTCAGGTTTGACAGGAGCAGGAGGGAGAGAATCAGGCGAAGCACTGGAGTCTGATTATACAGTGGGCCTTAAAAGAGATGCTTATGGGTTTCAGGGACCCTGTAATATCTGTCAGGTTTGACAGGAGCAGGAGGGAGAGAATCAGGCGAAGCACTGGAGTCTGAGTATACATCATCAAGGACATCCAACACTGGAGGGATAGCTAAAGGTCTGTGTTGGGGTAGCTTAAGGAAGGTACGTAGCCTTTTCCTGGAGTCAGAGAATTCCTGACCCTGCCACTGAAAATGTTCTCTCATGGAGTGGAGAACTTCACCAAAAGAAATATCCTCTGGAGGGGAGGCAGAGGGAATTGAATCCTCAGCATCCGAGTCCTCATAGGCATGGAAGGACTCTTCCTGGGTATCTGAGTGCTCTGAATCCCCAGAGGCTTCATCTGAGGAGAGGGTGTCTGCTCAGTTGTAGGCCTTTTATCTGCAGGTGGCTGAGAACCTGTGTCTGGGTGCGGCTGAGAACCTCTGATAAGAGAGATTAAATCTGCAGCAAGAGTTATGATCTGTCTATCAGAAGAGGGGCCCTGAGCAGTAGGCTTAGGGTGGGCCTTGGCCTGGCTGGCAGCCTTGGCACGTGCAAAGGCCTTGATGGACATGGATACCGGAGGCCTAGCTGCCTGTGAAAGTCC
>NC_056739.1:162841417-162876417 GCF_019279795.1 Protopterus annectens
ATTGGGACCTGTCCCAGCCTCCAGGGGTCCCCTCCCAGCCAGTAGGTCATAGGTGACTGCATTAGTAAACTATTGCTGGATCTGTCTTTGCTTTGTAGTCTCAAAGATGGTTTAAGGTGGTGGAGAGTGCTCCAGCTGTGCAGGGCTGTAATGTCTTTTACACATTTAGACCAGCCATTGCAATGGAGGAGAAGAAGGTGGACACATCTTCTTCCATGTGATACTCGTATCAAGGCTGGTTAAGCATCTTGATGTACTGGAGTTTTTCATGTCTAAATCACTGTCAGGAAGGTCCCGTATCAGATACTGGCTAGCTTTAAAATCCTGTCTGTGATCCAAGAAAGCCACCATGCTTATCTGTAAAAGCTAGTCTCTCTCTATTAATCCCAGTAACATTATCTTTGGTGTTTTTAAGTACCTGGCCATTGACTTGGGGAAATTTACACCACTGTTAATGCACAAGTGTAGACCTTCTCTACCCCTAACGTGCATACCTTAGCTTAGAAAACACATTCAGTAACATTTCAGTAAACTGGGTCAAAATGGTGCAATAGGTTTACAGTTGGTATATCACAAAGAAAAATTCTTTGCAGTCTTTTAAATGTTCAGTCATCTGTGTGGTCAGTAATGTGATCGTTTGAAATGTTAAAATACCAACACACAAGAATGACAAAAGCATTTTGAAGAGTCATTATTTGATTATATGTAATGTTTGTATACATGTAGATATGCGCATATGTTTATATGCATTTGTGTATGTATGATAAGTATAAATACAGGTGGGTTGGCTGTGTGTGTACACATACATGTACGTATATGTGTGTATACAAATATTCATTTATTCACATATACATATATATGTATGCACATATATCCCACAAAAGTGGTAAAAGATGAAACTGTCCATCAAAATTGCACAGTGATCCTGCCGTGCTTGGCATTCTAAGCTTTGATTTGAAATAAAAGGTGATTACAACTAGTTATTCATTTGATCTTCCAATAAAAGGTGATTGCAGCTAGATGTTCATCGTGTTACCCTGCTGCAGTCATCACACTTGGGTTATCCTGCCGTGAGGCGGTCCCGCAGTCGGCCCGAATTCCAAAGTCTTGGTCCGGCGTCGGTTGCTGTCGCTTCTTCCCTGACGTCAGTGCACCAGGGGTATATAAGAGGCATCCAACGCCATTTTCTTCAGTCTTTCTTGCTGCACGGTGCCCGAAGCAGAAGCAGTTCGCAAGTGCCGGTCGGCCGACACCTGAGATTTTTGAATCGAGTTTCAGTCCGAAGTCTTCAAAGCTAAGTACCCCATTGGGGTGACTTTTCTTGCCTCAGTCCGATGTCAGAAAAAGTTAACAATTGCATTTTTTGTGGGAAGCAAATACCTCATAAGGACTTTCATTCTTATTGTATACCTTGCCTGGGCCCAGACCAAGACATCACTGGTTGTCTGTTTTGTGCTAGGTTCAATAAGCGAACTATAAAGCGACGCTTTGATTTCACAGGAAATTTAATTACCTATGCCGTCGGAGCAGCCGACTACCGGCGTGTATAAAAAACACAAAGATAAAGACAGGCAGCCTAGATCCAAGCCCGACTCCGAGGCCTCGGCTGAGCCAGTCGCCGGTTCTCCGGTTTTCAGTGAGGCGCCTACGCAGCCCCTGGCTACCGTGGAATTGGAACCCCAGACCGCTTTGGATTCTCTAGCAGAGAGTTCTAGGCCGACGCAGCCATTTTCTTTAGGCCCTACCGACGACATTGCAGAAGGAGAAGCCGGTGCTGTAGAAACACCTTCAGTTTCAGAAGGTGTATTCAGACAGACTACTCTCACCATAAAATCTTATGCTAAGCTTAAGACTCCTCTAAAACCTAAAAAGACTGCAATTCAGTCTCCAGTTGAAGTCCCCATGCCTAAGAAACAGATGCTTAAAATGGCTGAAGATTTGATTTCTTTAATAGAGTTCCCAAACCCCCCCCCCCTTGCTGACAAAAAGCCTAGACAAGAGGAGGATTATGCCTCCTCTGATCGAGTGTCTATTTTCTCAGGCTCCTCTGAGGAACAGGATTACTCCTTTCCCCCTTATGAAGATTCTGATGCTGAAGATTCCATTCCCTCAGCTTCTCCCCCTGAAGACTATTCCTTTGGGGAAACCTTACATACCATGAGGGAACATTTCCAAAGGGAAGGTCAGGGCTACTCCGACTCAAAGAAAAGGCTCAGAGAGTTTCTTTTACTCCCCCAGCACAGACCTCTTGCTATCCTCCCAGTTTTAGACATTGTGGATGATGTTTACTTAGAATCTAGTCTAAATCCAGATTCTCTGCCTCCTGCTCCAGCCAAACCAGATAGATACTATAGAGTGCCTGACTCTCACAAATTCCTTTACAAAAGCCCTGTTGCTGATCCAGAGACAATCTCCTAGGGTCCCAAAGGGGCTAAGGCTTCTATGGCTAAAAATCCTGTACCCTCTGAAAGGGACTCCAGAGCACTAGATAGGTGGGGGAAGAAGGTTTACACCTCAGCTACTCTAGCTATGAGAGCACTAAATTGTCAATTTCACATGCTTAAATACCAGCAATTCCTAATGTCTCAAATGAAACAAAAGATGAGCACGCTTCCTCAACAGTCTGAATTCAAGGAAATGCAGGATCTGTTGCATGCAGCTGAACAGGTGGGCAAACATACTTTACAATGTGGATTTGATTCCTTGGAAGCTTCCTGTAGAGCAGCTGTTACTGGGTCTGTTATACGTAGGCATGCTTGGTTAAAGGAACAAACTCTGCCTGATCATGTTAAAGCAAAATTACTAGATGCACCCTTACAGCAAAGTTACTAGATACACCCTCACAGCAGAATGTCTTGCTTGGTGTTAAAGCAGAAGAGGTTTTAAAGAAAATGGAAGATAAGGCAAAATCTATGCAGACAGTCAAAGATTTCTTACAGGTACAACCCCCACGCTTCAGCAGAAATTGGCCAACAAAAAATAGGTCCTTTCCAGCTTCTGACAGACCACAGAGAGGTAAATACAGGCGCCCAAGGGGCAGAGGACAAGTACAAATCCCTTACAAACCTCGCCAATGGGGCAATGCAACACAGAAGGGAAGAGAAGACAGGTCCCAAACTTCTAGAAGGCAAACACAATGACTTGACACCTCAAACTGCCAAGCAAAACTCTCTTGGCAGCTCCCTTGGGAGGAAAATTAGCACTTTTTGCAGACAACTGGCGCATCGTCACAAAGGACAAAAATGGGTCTTAGACATTATCTCACAAGGATACAGATTCCATTTCCACACCTTGCCAAGGATAAAAGGAATGTCAAACCTGTCACAAAATCAATGGGCAGAGGCACAAAAACAAATTACAGCTCTCATGGACATGAGAGCCATTCAGCTGGTACCTACACAGGAACAAGGCCAAGGATTTTACTCAAGGCTCTTTCTAGTCCCCAGAAAGGACAATGCTTGGAGACCCATTCTGGACCTTTCAATTCTAAACACCTTCTTGCAAGTACCCAAATTCAAGATGCTAACGCTACAGCAGCTTCTTCCCATGTTGGGCAAGAAAGCTTGGCTAGTAACGTTGGACCTCAAGGAGGCATACCTGCATGTCCCTATCAGACAAAATTGCAGAAGATACCTCCGTTTCATTGCATGTTCAACCCATTACCAATTCTCTGCACTGCCCTTTGGCTTATCTACTGTGCCCAGGGTCTTCACAAAATGCCTGGCACCAGTAATTGCATACTTCAGACAAAGAGGAATTCAAATATATCCATACCTGGATGACTGCCTCATCCAAGCAGAAAGCAAGGGACACTCTTTTGCAACATCTGGCCTTTGTAAAACACCTTCTAAGTTGCCTAGGGTACACAGTAAACGAAAAGAAATCAAAACTAGTGCCCTCACAAAATATGACATTCCTGGGTGCCAGCTTGAATACAACGGCCCAGATGGCTTATCTGACGCCAGACAAACAACTACAACTAACTCAATACTCCAAAACAATGGCAACAAAGACCCAACTCCCTGCAAGAAAAATTCTGCAGGCCTTGGGCTTCATGGCATCTTGCATACTACTAATACCATTTGCAAAACTGCATATGAGGAAATTACAATGGTACCTAAAAAGCGTATGGACTCAACACAGCCACAGCTTGGAAACAATGATGCCTCTCATTCCCTGCCTTCAACAGGAGTTTTTATGGTGGTCACATACATGTCACCTCAACAAGGGTCAGCCTTTCACCTTACCCCCAGCCAGGCAAACTATGACAACAGATGCATTGGAGTATGCCTGAGGGGCACACATGGCAGGACGTAGCGTTCAAGGCATATGGACTGCAGATCAAAGGAATCTGCACATCAGTCAAAAAGAAATGCTAGTTGTACAGAATGCCCGGACAGCCTTCAAGGACCACTTACATCCAGGACAGCTTACAATAAGGACAGACAACACCATAGGAATGTGGTACATAAACAAACAAGGGGGTACACACTCCTACCCTCTATGCAGGCAAGCAGTGACCTTGTGGAACACAGCACTGGCTTACCAAGTTCAATTACAAGCTCAATTCCTGCCAGGAAAACAGAACACATTGGCAGATGACCTAAGCAGAAACATCATGGATCCCTACGAGTGGAAACTGGATCCACAAGTATTTACAATGATAACTCAAAAAGGGGGCACCCAGACATAGATCTGTTTGCCAGCCTCCAAAACTATTGGCTAACAAAATTTTGCACAAGGACGTTTCACCATCAAGCTTGGAAAGTGGACGCACTCTCATTTAGTTGGAAAATGCTGACAGTATATGCCTTCCCTCCATTGCCCCTTCTCACAAAGGTGCTGCTGAAAGTCAGGATGGAGAGACCCCGAATGATGCTCATTGCCCCAGACTGACCACGCCAGCACTGGTACCCACTATTAAGGAATATGGCCCAGGGCCCACCATGGATTTTACCACAAATTACTCATCTGCTCACACAGCAAGACAGTCGGACCCTACACAGCCAGCTCAAAACCTTACATTTGGCTGCATGGCAAATCACCTAAGCAACCAGCCAGCTCCTCTTTCTCAAGCTGTTATGGAGGTTATTCTGGAAGCCAGGAGGCCCAGCACCAGGAAAGCCTACTCAGATAAATGGAAAAGGTTTTGCGCCTGGAACAAAGCTAAAGGCCAAAATACCCTTCAGCCGGACATACCTCAGATTCTGCAATATTTAACTGAGATGTTACCCAAAGGCCTTTCTTTTTCATCTATTAAAATCCACGCCTCAGCTATTTCAGCTCACTACAACACGGATCCTCCCTTATTTTCGCATCCACTTCTAAGGCAGCTTCTCAGAGGGGCCAAAAACATTAGGCCTCCCAGGAGAGCACCAACACCAACTTGGGACCTCAATTTTGTTCTGGAAAAACTTACGCTACCTCCTTTTGAACCAGCTTTCTCAGCTGACTTAAAGTTTATATCATGGAAGACTGCCCTGCTGCTAGCAATTACTTCAGTCAGAAGAGTCTCAGAGCTTCAGGCACTAATGGCAGTAGAGCCTTTCCTCATTTTCCATCAAGACAGAGTTTCTCTACAAACTAACCCCTCTTTTATGCCTAAGGTGGTATCCAGTGTGGCTCTAAATCAAACCATCCATTTGCCCACCTTCTTTCCAAATCCACAGAACAAAGGAGAAAGACTCCTGCATTCCTTGGACATTCACAGGCAGCTACGTTATTACTTGGATAAAACTAAGGTTTTCAGAAAATCTGACCAGCTTTTTGTATCCTATGCTACAGCATCTCAAGGAAAGGCGATCTCAAAACAGACCATTTCCAAATGGATAGGACATTGCATACGTTTTTGCTACACCCACCATGGAAAACCAGTTCCTGCTAGCATAAGGCCCCACTCTGCCAGGGCAGCAGCTACATCTATAGCCTTCCTCAGGGGGGTCCCAACCAAGGATATTCTGGAAGCTGCAACTTGGAGTTCAGTACACACCTTCACCAAACACCATCACTTACCACTTTACTCAAAGACTAGGGCTGGCTTCGCCACCGCAGTTTTGCAGGGCTTTCTAGCCTCCTCTAACCCTGTTTGACTCCACCTCCCATCCTTAGCTTTGGGATTCTACCCAAGTGTGATGACTGCAGCAGGGTAACAACGATGACCATAGTACAGTTTTGTACCTACCATAAATGTAGATGTTAGAGTGTATACCCTGCTGCAGTCCAGGTTACCCTCCCTCCATCCCCTCTGACCTAACTAAAACCTTTCTGTACCTTAAAATGTGATACAACCTTTCTGGTGTATTTGCTTATAGCTTGAGGGATGTTTTGCTTGTGATAAACTTTTATTATTGGTACTATCTACTGACCTCCTTTGGGGGGGGCACCTGACATCTGGGGCAAGAAAAACTGAAGAAAATGGCTTCAGATGCCTCTTATATACCCCTGGCACACTGACGTCAGGGTAGAAGTGACAGCAACTGATGCTGGGCCAAGACTTTGGAATTCGGGCCGACTGCGGGACTGCCTGACGGCAGGATAACCCAAGTGTGATGACTGCAGTAGCGTATACAATTGAACATCTACATTTATGGTAGGTACAAAACTGTACTTTATTCCTGTTGTTCTTGATCATTTGGTCTGCAGTCACCCAAAAGGGAACTTGAGTACAATGTTGGCTATTGGTTGCCACACTGGTTTGTTGTCCTAATTTCCAAGCTTCTCACTAGAAAATCTAAAGGTTGTATGAGGTAACGTTGCTATTTTATAAGGACATTTATGCTGTAATAGCAATAGCATGAGATGAATGTTAACCTTTAAGTAAAAGTAGCCTTTTATAGTTTCAGAAAAATAAAACTGTCCACTTGACGGAATACTGCTGCATTGAGTATTGACTGTAGTACTTAGAACGGTTTTGGTCTCTGCCTATATCAAAGTGCAAAATTTGAGCACCTACTGGAACATTGCTCTCTGTTATGGATTTGCTTTCTGACTCATCTGATAATTCTGCTTTTGAGCCTGCTGTCATTCTTTGCAATATCAGATGGTCCCTACAATTGGTGTCTCAGTTCCCCTTCCACTCTTAAGGTTAGGTGGCTGTCATCTCTTTCATAATCCTCAGACTCCTACAGTTTAAATTCTCCTCTTCCAGGTATGCATTGCCTTCTTAACATTCTGCTTTTGGAGAACTTGTAACTTAAAACCACTGCATTGATTTTTTAGGGCAGGTATTTGTGACTTGATAAGAATGCATTGCTGATGTTAAAAATAAATAAATAAATCAAGTGAAATGGTTGTTTTATTTAATATTGGCTTAGACTTCTTTTTTAATAACTTACAGACAATGATTTTGGGTATTACTCTCAGCCCGCAAGTCCTGCATCTGTTAAAGGTATTTCGTCTCCTTCTGAAAGGTTTAAATCCGTGCATTGCTTTACTGGAAGGAAAAAAGTAAAGGATGATCCTGAGGCTAAAGAATGTTCTCCCAGCCATAAACGAGGTACCATCTTTACACCAAATCCTTGGGTTTCTCACCGTGTGACTCTTGTTGTTGATGGAACTCGATTTGTTGCAGATCCAGCCATTTTCATTGCATATCCAGACACCTTACTTGGAAGGTAGGCATCTGTTTTTTGCATTTCTTTGTTTATTGTGCATGAACAGTACTATTTTGAGAATGTTACTTGAGCTTAGTTTACTCCACCACATCAGTAGACTTCTTGGATTAATGCGGGTTGTGTTCTGAAGTGCTGCAGCATTTGATTGTGAGCAGCTTCAAGTATCAAGCACAGTTTCAGTATACTAAGGAAATGCTTTATTTCTGCAGGTTTTCCAGCAAAACCAGTGGTCTGCTGTAAGAATAGTTTGTGAAAGTTTTCTTTTCACCACATTTTCTTCGTAGGTGCAAGAAAGCTAAGGCTTCATCTTTTAAATGATTATGTCCCTGATTTTTTTTTATACTGTTATTTTAAACAAACAATGTGAGTGTTCAATCTCGCCGTTTGTTCTTACACATGGGTGTCGGAGCCGATCCTCGGCTCCAAGTCGGCCGCTTAGCAAAGCTTTGCATCCAGAAGAAGCTCGAGACCAACCTACCTCCCACAATTCCCTCTGCCTTTACCTCAGATCTAGTTTGCCGCTGCAACTGATCGCATCGTTTCTGAACAGCTCTGACCAACTGGGAAGATAAGATAACTTTTTTCTTAGAAGATTTTCTTGAAAATTTTTAAGATTCTTGACTCTTATATTTAGTGTGTGTGTGTGTGTGTGTGTGTGTGTGTGTGTGTGTGTGTGTGTGTGTGTGTGTGTGTGTGTGTGTGTGTGTGTGTGTGGTCTGGTCATCCTTTTTCTATTATATATATATATATATATATATATATATATATATATATATATATATATATATATATATAGTTTAAGTTTACCTTAGGGCCTACCCCACTACTACTAAACTTGGATTTTGATACTTGCAATTTTATTGCTAGTTACTTACTAACCTAATTTGACAGTGTTTTGTGATGGTGTACATTACTTTTCTTACAGAATGTCTGAGAAAGCGAAGTCAGGATTTAAGAGGTGTCAATGTGGGCAGATGATGTCTGTCACCGACAACCATAGCTCCTGTGTCTACTGTCTTGGCCCTTTCCATCTACAGGAAGACTGTTCTATTTGTCATTCCTTTAGTGGAAGGGTCATGACAGATAGGCGCAGGAAGCTTATGGACAGAGGTCTTTTGAAGCCTGCCTTCCAGGAGGCTTTTGACAAGTCAGACCAGGCTTCTAGATCCTCGAAGGAGTCGAAGACATCGGAGCCCATGTCATCGGCTCAGAGTTCTTAGTTTAAGGTTCGTTCACCGGTTCCACAGACTTCGGGGCCGAGTGTCGAACTTCTGTCTGTCACCGAGCCTCGAGTCTTGGAATCGGTGACGGAGCTTCCACCTCCTGCTCTGTTGAGGTCGGCACCGTCCTCGATTCCTTCAACTCGGTCTTCCAGGCCCCTCTCCGACACCAACGTAGATCATGTGGTGCAGAAGTTAATGGAGAACACGGCCCTGTCCAAACTCATTGCTGTCTTCTCTCAATTGGTGTCGAGACTCGAAGGCCTTCCTTTATCTCCATCTGATCCTCCTCCGAGGCCTACTCAGCCTTCGGAGCCGGGAGATTTTGATCTGATGATAGTGGAGCCCTTGGTGCCGGAACCGTCCCTTTCTCGGTCGGCACCGTTGACCTCTACTCCGTCGGAACCATTACCGGACTCGAGGAGCCGACTATCTATCCTTGGTTCCGGGACCGAGAGTCGAACCGATGTTTTGGTGCCGACTCTCCCCCTCGGCACGGATCACTTCGGCTCCGTCCTCTGGGTCGATGCCCTTGGCTTCCGCGTTGGAGATACCTCCGCGTTCTTCAGAACCGGGGGATTCCTCGGCTTGGGGTCCAGGGGCCTTCGACCTTATGAGGAAGGTATTGTCTTCTCAGACAACCACTTCAGCAGAAGCAACTTCTCCTCCCATAAAGGTCCGTTGTCATCTTCTGCACCCACGACTACACAAAAGCGTCGAGCACC
Source organism: Protopterus annectens (assembly GCF_019279795.1). Lineage (NCBI taxonomy): Eukaryota > Metazoa > Chordata > Ceratodontiformes > Protopteridae > Protopterus > Protopterus annectens. The sequence continues at coordinate 162,850,976 of NC_056739.1, forward strand.
AGTGTCTCAGCCACTCCCAGAGGGAGCCCCCTTCTTCCTCGGAGGCTTCATCGGATGCCCCCCCCCCCCGATGACGTCCCAAGGAAAAGATTGTGCAAGAGGAGGCACTTCGATTCTCCACAAGAATCCTTAACATCGGATACCGACTTGGATGAGTCAGAGGGGTCCCCAAAATCACCTACGGAGGATGTCTCCTTTTCTGACATCCTGGAGATCCTGGAACAGAGAGGTGATTGGCAGGCCCTACCCCCTTCTGAGGATGAGTTGGTTCTGCTGAAGGCATTTGGTGCTCGCCCTTCTTCCTCCTGGGTCACTCCGCCCTTCGAGTTAATGGAATTAATTGCTCTAAGGGCGTGGGAGACACCTGACACAGTGGAGCCAGTTCCCAGGAAGCCTAATAGATATATAACTGCCCCTCAGGATAAGTCATACCTCACTAAGGGAGTTCCAGTGGACGCTATGGTGGTGGCAGCTGCCACGAAAAAGGAGATGTCCGAAATCTTCCTCGTCTGTTCATCCTCCTAACAGAGACTCTAGGACCATGGACAGATATGGGAAGCGCATTTTCAGCTCAGCGACTTTTTCCATGCGATCGCTGAACTACTTGACACACTTCACAAGATTACAGAGGGATCTAGTCAAGGAGTTGGGAGATACCCTCCAGGGTAGTACAGATGCTGCTGTCTCGGATAAGGTTACAGCACAGCTCAATACCCTTACATCTATTGTGAACTTGTCCATGAGGCTCATCTCGTATGCAGCCGAAGGGTCGAGTAGGGCTGCAGCTTCAGCGATTGCTCTTCGTAGACAATCCTGGATGCGCCTGTGCTCCTTTGCGGAAGCCTTCAAGTCTTCCTTTACTAACGCCCCCTTTGATGGCGCCACTCTTTTTGGCCCCAAAGTAAAGGAGACCCTGACCCGGTGTGAGCAGGAGGGAAAGACTCTGTCTGCTGTCGGAGTACGTTTTTCCACCCCATCCAGACCGTACCCCAAAGGGCAACGAGGTGGAAAGATGTGGTTTCGTAAACCCCAGGGTTCTTTCCCAGGCACACAGGGTGATGCCCCCTCCAGAGGGGGGGGGGCAGAGGTGGAAGACGCCACCCTGGTGGCAGAGGGGGTCCGCAGAACCAAGGAGACAGGGATACCATCCCTGGGAAGCCTTTCCAGCACTCCTGAGAGGAGGCCCGACTGTCCTGCTCTGGAGGCAGTCGGGGGACGCTTAGCTTTATACCCTCAGGCCTGGCAAAACCTTACTTCAGACAAATGGGTAAAAAGCATTATTACCAGAGGTTACAAAATTCCTTTTGTATTCCCCCCGTTACCACAAAAAAGATTCCCAGATGTTCCACCCCATCTGCGAGAACCTGCAGCTATAGAAATCTCAAAGCTGCTAGAAAAAAGACTCATCCAACCAGTCCCGGTGGACCAAAGAGGATCCGGAACTTACTCGGGGTTCTTTTTAGTTTCAATAAAGACAGGGGACTGGAGGCCAATTCTGGACTTAAGCAATCTCAATACGTATGTCAAGAAAGAAAAGTTCCGGATGGTCACGCTTCAATCGATCCTTCCGTTCTTACAGAAGGACGACTGGATGTGCTCAATAGATCTCAGGGACGCCTACTACCACATCAAAATGGCCAGAGCATCCAGAGATCACCTGCGCTTCCGGCTGGGAGCCAGACACTTTCAGTTTCGGGCCCTGCCTTTTGGTCTAACCTTAGCCCCCAGGGTTTTCACCAAATGCATGGCAGTGGTAGCGTCTCACTTGAGACGCCTAGGATTCCGGATGTTTCCGTATCTGGACGACTGGCTCCTTTCTGCCACTAACGAGCATCAACTGATACAGGCCAGGGACTACACTCTCAGCCTTTGTGTTCAGCTAGGGATTTCGATAAATTTCGAAAAATCTGCGTTGCAGCCCTCGCAGCATATTTCATTTATAGGGGCAGAGCTAGATACCCGTTCTTTGCTACTAAAACTCCCCTCCGCAAGAATAGCTTCCCTATAAGAACACGTATCTCTCCTACTATTGTCCAAAAAGTCCCCAGCCAAACTAGTCCTGAAAGTCTTGGGACTCATGTCAGCTTCCCTCATTGCAGTTCCCATGGGGAGAACTCTACACATGAGAGTTCTCCAATGGCTGCTGTTCGCACAGTGGTTGTTCCAACACTTACCACTGACACACGAGATTCACATTGCGAACACCTGCAAAACACACCTGTCTTGGTGGTTACTGAATCACAATTTCATCAGCGGCCGACCGTTTGTGTTACCCACACCAACAGCCACAGTGACCACGGACGCTTCCCTGATAGGGTGGGGGGGCATTTTTCAGGGACAGACAGTCCAAGGCGAATGGACCAGTTTAGAGTACAACCTGCACATCAATGTTCTAGAGATGAGGGCAGTGTTTCTAGCGTTGCTGCACTTCTCCCCCCTTCTACCTCTAGGGACCATTGCAGTTCAGACGGACAACATGTCCGTAGTCTGGTACATAAACAAACAGGAACCAAATCTTACCAGTTGTGCAGAGAGGCCATGAGAATTTGGCAATGGGCAGAATCCACGGGTCGCTTTCTGATAGCAACTCATATCCCGGGGTTATCCAACGTCATAGCGGACAGGTTGAGCAGAGCCATCCTGTTACCTCACGAGTGGTCCCTCAACCAGATAGTGGCGGAAAGGATCTTCCGCAAGTGGGGCCAGCCTTGCTGCGATCTGTTTGCGTCTCCAATGAACACCAAATGCAGAAGCTACTTTGCCCTTCTTCCCCCTCCAGGGGATGTCCCCAGGGATGCTCTGATTCACGATTGGCCCCCGGGTCTCCTGTACGCTTTCCCCCCTATACCTCTGATACCGAGATTTCTTCAGAAAGCCAAGGACCAGGAAAGGACTATAATTCTCATTGCCCCATTCTGACCTCGACAGATTTGGTTCCCCTTTCTTCAAGCTCACCAAATGCGGGAGCCCTGGATTCTGGACCCGGTGCCAGATCTACTGACTCATTCGTCAGGAGCTCCCCACCCGTCACTCCTGTCCCTCAAGTTAGCAGCTTGGCTGCTCCGCTTCCCTACTTAGCCATGTCTGATCTTCTCTCTCTGGTGGTTCAGGACATTCTGGTAGCCTCTCATAAGGCTTCCACTACTAAAATTTACACCGGTAAGTGGAAACGTTTCATCTACTGGGCGACTACACAGCATTTAGATCCCTTAGTAGCCCCTCTAAACAAGATTTTGGAGTTCCTGTCCATACTGTTTCATCAAGGGCCTCTACTGCTACTTTAAAAGTTCAATTGGCTGCGATTTCGAACTTCAATGTAGGAGAGAATGGAGCGCCCATTATGGCTCATAGGCTTTGTAAAGCCTTCTTGAAAGGGTCCTTTCATCTTAGACCAGCAGTTAGGTGTTTCCTACAGTTCCTTGGAATCTAAATCTACTCTTATCCCAACTAATGTTACCACCCTTTGAACCAGCTTCTTCCTGTTCCTTAAAGTTCTTGTCCTGGAAAACTCTTTTCCTAGTAGCTATCACTTCAGCCAGATGAGTATCAGAACTTCAGGCTCTTTCCATTAAGCAGCCATATTTAATTTTTCACCCGGACAGGGTATCATTACGCACCAACCCTTTGTTCCTCCCTAAGGTTTGTTCAGTTAACAACATTAATCAGTCCATTGAGCATCCCACATTTTTCAAAAAACACTCCAATAAGCTGGAATATATGTTGCACAAGTTGGATGTTCATAGACAACTCAGATTCTACCTAGATAGAATTAAAGACCATAAAAAAGCGGACCAACTCTTTATAGCCTTTGCGGACAACAAAAAGGGCATGGCAGTGACGAAGCGTATTCTTTCCAAATGGCTAACTGATTGTATTACCTTCGTTTATTCTGCTTCTAATCAGAGTTTGCCCACCAAACCAAAGGGACATTCTACTAGATCAGTTTCTACATCTTTGGCTCATGCGGCTCGTCTGCCTTTGGACACTATTTGTGCAGCCGCCACTTGGTCTAAACCACATACGTTCATCACTCATTATAAAGTGGACAGGACTTCCAGGGACAGAGCATCTTTTGGTTCCACTGTGCTCAGGAACGTTCTTCCGTGAGTCACTCAGGGTAACGGAGCTAGGGACGCTACCCATGTGTAAGAACAAACGGCGAGATTGAACACTCTCACATAAAGAAGTTATGTCCTTACCATAACGTTCTATGTGGAGTGTTCATCTCGCCTTTGTTCTTACATTCCCACCCTCCCACCCTCAGGTCTGGAAGAACGTTCGGTTTAGAAGTCTGGCCTGTTTGTCTCCCACTAGTGGTCTCTCTGTTGTTCTACTGGCTTGAGCTAGTTACATTCCTTGTGTATACGTATGTATTCTTTATAGGGGATTACATTGTTATTGCTGGATCTGGTGTTGTTTCTTGCAAACTAGATCTGAGGTAAAGGCAGAGGGAATTGTGGGAGGTAGGTTGGTCTCGAGCTTCTTCTGGATGCAAAGCTTTGCTAAGCGGCCGACTCGGAGCCAAGGATCGGCTCCAACACCCATGTGTAAGAACAAAGGCGAGATGAACACTCCACATGGAACGTTATGGTGAGGACATAACTTCTTTTTTTGAGCAGCAGTGCCAGGTTTGTTTACAGAGTCGAGCTTGCACTTCAAGTGAGGAAGAAAGCCTTTTAGGCAGTAATTTCAGATATCAGCTAGACTTCATGGTATAAGCCAACAGTAAGGCATGTATTCAACAAAGTTGTGGGTTGCATTAATAACCAGTGACTAGTAATCTTGTCATCAGAGTAGTGTTAACAGATGATGGATGAATCACCATTGTAGTCAAAGTATGTAATTGTAGTTAACAGCAAATAATTTTATTAAAGGTATAGTACAGCTATTGTTTACTTAAGCAGTACTGCCTGTTGATTAGAGTAAAAGGTAGGCTACTGGATCAAGGTAAGGTGCAGTGAAACTGTAAACAAGAGGGCTGGAGAGAATCCGTTGTCATCTTTCCTTGTACCAGTAATGTAAAACTAAAAGATGTGTCCAGCAAATGACAACAGTAATATTTGATGATGATTTGACCACTGCTGTGGTAGCCTTAGTTATATGGTTTGAATCCTGCTAAGCATTCAACAGCCAGACAGTTTCCTAAACTTTCAGGGCACCCTCCACATGCCCAAACTATTTGTCAGCTTGAGCTGAACTGACTAAACGTTAGGTTTAGAAGTAAAGCCCTTCAAAGCTTTTCTATCTCTGAAGGCAGAGCTCACCTGCAGGCTTTCAAGGATTGATGTTTTGCTAAAGCAGTTCCATTGCTGGGCAGATAAGTTCTCTTTGGGGACCTTCCACTTTAAAGAAAAAGTTAAATTTTTGATCATAAAAATAAAGTAGGAATTTGAAAGCTTGGGGGTAAAAGTGTTTTTAAAGACTGTAAAATTACCTCATTTTAAATGGGAGCATCATTTTATTTTTGTGGTAAAATTTGTTGAAACTTTTAAACATGTTTTATTTTAGTTTTGGGGGCTAGGGTAAGTGCTAAAAATGCCTTTTATTTATTTATTGACATTTGGTAACCGTAAAAGGCCACTGAGTCAGAAACTCATTTTCAGTGGAGGCTCTGGGAGAAAGGCTCCAAGAATGGTTACAAGACATGGTGTCCCACCACATGAGCAAGTGTATACATAGTATACAAGTAACATCAGTTACAATTATACATCATACATTTCAAGTAATCAACAGGTATTTACAGAATTTGAAGGTAGTTACAGTAAAATTAAATACATAAGGGAATGTATAAACAACCTTCATTTATGTATGTATGTATGTATGTGTGTATATATATATATATATATATATATATATATATATATATATATATATATATATATATATGCATTAATGTAGCGTGAGCTATGGTAAAAGAAAATCTAGGGACAGTAACATAGATGTGTGAACTAAATGACATTATTTGATAGTGACTAGTGAGAAGACAGTGACCTGTTTATGGTGGTTTAGGTGAGTACGTGCAGGAACATGTTTGATTATTAAGGAAATGGGATTTTAGTGCAGTTTTGAAGGCCTTTGAGTCTATTTGAGTAATGGAAGAGGGGAGTGCATTCCAAGCTTTGATGGAGTAGAGGCATTGTCCTGCACGTTTGTTGGGCTTAGTTATCCTTCGGAGCTGTTTGCTTGAAGACCTAAGAATAGTGTAAGAGTATATGTATGTAAGAGGGTCTGAAGAGAGGGACAAAAGTTGGGATTATATAGTAGTTTGTGGGAAGTGTTTGTTGGGTGTATTGTAGATAGTGGGGAAAGTCGAGCCAGTTTATACTTTTTAAGGAAAGGCAATGATGGGTCTGAGTTGGCATGTTGCAGCCAAACTTTGCTATTTTTTTAGTAGCAGGACTGTAATTTGTTTTTGAGAGTTGTTTTTATATTGGTAAAAATGGGGCTACCATAAAGAAGGGTGGGGAGGAGGAGAGTTGGCCAGTTCTAGCTTGGTAGGAGTGTTCATGAAATGTTTATGCCTGTATAACTTACCGAGTTTGAAGTGAGTTTTCTTGATTGCATTGTGGATGTGATTTATCAAAGAAGAGTTTGTTGTCAATTGTGACACCCAGAAGCCTTGATGATTTTACTTGTTCTATTATGGTATTGTTTTGTAAGAAAATTTTAAAATCCCTTATTTAAGGGTATGGATGACTATATCAAGAGTTTAGATTTTTGGGGGGTTGAACAGAAGTTGGGCATCATTTAGCCAGGATTCGATAGAAGTAAAGGATGTTTGTGCTAGATGCTGGATATTTGACAGGCTGTTGGCAGAGGAGATTATCGTAGAATTGTCTGCGTATTGGATGTGAGTACTAAGATGAGAGGCTTTGTGAAGGTTTTTGATGAAAATGTTAAATGGTATTAGCCCAAGAATGGATCTCTGGGGAACTCCTGTTTTGTTTAGGAGATTTTCGGATTGCTTGTTCTACCATTTTGACAGATTGTTTCCTGTCAGGAAGATAGTTGGAGAACCAAGCCTGTGAGTGTGGGAAGCAATTTAAGGACATGAGTTGTAGTAGTAGTTCATGGTGTGATACTGTATCAAAATCCTTAGATAGATCCAATAAGATAACTGAAGATGTTCTTCGTGTTTCACTGTTGCAGTCATCACATTTGGGTATCTGCTTGCAGTAGCCCTCAGTTGGCCTGATTATCAAAGTCTTGGGTCCTGCGTCGGTTGCGGTCTCATCTTCCATGACGTCTGGTAGTCGGGTATAAAGCATGCAGCCAATGCCATTACATCAGTCTTCCTTGCCATGCGGTACGCAAAGCAGAAGCAGTTCGCAAGTGCCGGTCGGCCAACTCATGAAATTTTCATTTTCGAGTTTCAGAACCAAAGTCTTCAACTAAAGCTAAGTACCTCGTTGGGGAAACTTTTTCTTGCTCTAAACCTATATCAGTAAAAGTCAATAATTGTATTTCTTGTGGAAAGCAAATACTTCATAAAGATTTTCATTTGTACTGTATTCCTTGCCTAGGCCCTGACCACCATGTACCTTGCTGTTGATTTTGTGCCTTATTTAAACAACAAACTATTCGTCTTCTGTATATTTACGCTTCTAAATATTTTGGTACTCTGTTCAATTATCCAGGTATGTCTTCGGTAAGCCATCCAACTACAGACATTCCAAAAAAATGCAAAGATAGACAGGCCACCTAGGTCCAAAGCTGCCGACGATGCTTCTCCTAAGCTAGTTGCCAGTTCACCGATACTCAGTGAGGTGCTTTATCAGCCCCTCATACCCGCTACTTCATATTTGCAGGCCTCTACTGAGACCCATTCGGAGTCTGGTAAGCCGCGAGATGCTTCAACTGTGGAACCTGCGGATGTGTCTCTACCTTTGATGGGTCCAGAGCCGCTGTGCAGGCACTGGCTTCTGAGGGTGTATTCAGACCTACTGACTTGCATATTAAACCGACGCCATCTTCTTCTTCAAGGCCTAAAACTCAAACCATGCATAGAAAACCGATGCCCAGACCACATGGTCAGGCCTCTATGCCTAAAAAAACAAATGATAAGAATGGCTGAAGACCTTATTACTTTAATCAGAGGAAGCCAACCTTCCCCCTCTAAGAGAACTAGGACTGAATTTGCTTATGATACTTCTGATCAGGATTCTGAAATTTGTTTCCTCTGATGACCAGGATCTACCCTTATCTACCTATGAGGATTCTGATGCAGAGGACTCTATTCCCTCTGCTTCCCCTCCAGGGGATTTCTCTTTTGGTGAAACCTTGCATACTCTTGGGGAGCATTTTCGCTGGGAAAGCCAGGATTACTCTGATTCTAAAAAGAGGCTTAGGGATTTCTTACTCCTGCCCCAGCACAGGCCTTTAGCTATCCTCCCCTGTACTAGACATTGTTGATGATGCCTTTTCGCTGACTCTCTACCTCCTGCTCCCAGAAAACCTGATAGATATTTCAGGGTTCCTGACACTCACAAGTTCCTTTTTAAAAATCCTACCGCGGATCCTGAGACTATTTCACAGGGACCCAAGGGCATTAAGGCTACTTCTGCCCCAAAATTCTACCCCCTCTGATAGAGATTCCAGGGTGCTGGATAGATGGGGTAAGAAGGTATACACTTCTGCAGCCTTGGCTGTTAGGGCCTTAAACTGCCAATTTCATATAAAGTATCAACAGCATATTATTGGATTGCTTAAACAGAAAATTATGTTGATCCTTGACTGTGCTGAAAATAAGGATTTACAGGATTTAATGCATTCTGCTGAACAAGTTGGAAAACGTACTTTGCAATGTGGTTTTGATTCACTAGAGGCATCTTGCAGGGCTGCTGTCACTGGGTCTGTACTTAGAAGGCATGCTTGGCTTAAGGAGCAATCTGTCAGATCATGTTAAAGCTAAATTGTGGAGGCTCCCTTAAATCAGGAACACCTCTTTGGCAATAAAGCAGAAGTAGTACGTAAGAAGATGGAGAAAAAGCTAACTCTATGCAAACTTTTAAACGTTTCCTACAAGTTTAGCCTCCAAGATTTAGTAGGCATTGGCCCTCTAAGAATTGGTCCTTTCCTGCCTCTTTCCAGGCCTTCTCAGTCCAAACCCAGAACCAGCAGAACAGCCAGGCTTCAGTCCCAGGGTACGCCCAAAACTAAGCAGTGGAGGGGCTCCCACTTCCAAATCAGGGAGTATTAAGACCCTCCCACCCATGGTAAACTGTCTCAATGACTTAACTTTGAAACTTCCAAGCCCTTCTCAACTGACTGCTCCTTTGGGGGAAAGATTGCTGTGCAGGCAAAAAACTGGGAACTCATTACCCAGGACAAATGGGTTTTAAATGTAGTTTCCCAAGGATACAGATTTCACTTCCACGTTACCCAACCCCAAACGGTTGGCCCGATCTACCCCCAAATCAATGGGCAGAGGCTCAAAAGCAAGTACTTTCTCTCTTAAACATAAGGACTATTCAAACTGTACCAGAAGAGGAAAAGGGACAAGGTTTCTACTCAAGACTTCTTCTGGTACCCAGAAAAGACAGCTCATAGCGTCCTTACCTGGACCTTTCTATCCTAAACACCTTTTTGGTGATCCTAAAATTCAGGATGCTAACCCTTCACCAGTTGCTTCCTATGCTAGGCAAGGATGCCTGGTTGGCAACACTGGATCTAAAGGAAACCTACCTGTACATCCCAATCAGGGAATCTTGCAGTAGATACCTACGCTTCAAAGCAGGCTACATGCATTATCAAGCCAGGACATACTTTTGAATCATCTGGCATTTGTACAAAACGTACTGACTTGTCTGGGGTACACCATAAACGAAAATAAATCACATCTTGCACCCTGTCATCAAATTATATTCCTGGGAGCAAGCTTGAACACAACTTCCCAGATGGCTTTCTTCATGCCAGAGAAACAAATTCAGTTGACAGCTTACTTCAAACTAATGGCCACAAAAACCCTGCTATCTGCAAGGCAAATACTGCAAGCCTTGGGGTTCATGGCCTCCTGCATTCTCCTAATTCCATATGGAAGACTGCATGAGGAAACTACAATGGTATCTAAAAAGCCTGTGGTGTCAGCATTCTCGGGATCTAGAAGCAATGATTCCTATCATAACTTGCCTACAGTTAGAGTTCCTTTGGTGGGCAGAGGCCTGCCACCAAAACAAGACTACCATTCACTCTACCCCCCGCCCAAACCCTAACAACAGACACATCGGACTATGCACGGGGGGGCTCGCCTGGCAGGGAAGTGCATTCAGGGCAAATGGAACCCAAGTCAAATGCACCTGGATTTCGATCAAAAAGAAATGTTAGCTGTACAGAATGCACTGATAGCCTTCAAGGACAACATTCTTCCAGGACAATTAATGCTAAAGATTGACAAACACCACTGTTATGTGGTACATAAACAAGCAGGGGGGTACCCATTTATACCCCCTCCGCAGACTAGCCATGGCTCTGTGGAACACTGCCTTGATCTACCAAGTGCATCTACAGGCTCAATTCCTGCCAGGAAAGCTAAATACACTGGCAGACATGCTAAGCAGAAATCTCATGGGCCCACACAAGTGGATAATGGAACCAAAGACTTTCAGCATGTTGATAAACGAATGGGGGAGCCCAGTTATAGACCGGTTTGCCTCCCCCCAGAACTACCAGTTGGACAAATTCTGCACAAGGACTCCCCACAAACAAGCTTGGAAACTGGATGCCCTGTCCTTCAACTGGAAACATCTATCAGTTTATGCCTTTCCTCCTCTACCTCTCCTCTCCAAAGTAATACTAAATATCAAACAAGACAAACCAAGGACGATACTGATTGCACCAGACTGGTCACGCCAACACTTGTACCCCCTCTTGCGCAGTGTGTCACTGCTGGTTCCGTGGCACCTGCCTCAGACCCCTACCCTGCTGTCCCAGTAGGAGGGCAAGATTCTGCATCCTCAGCTTCAAACCCTGAACCTGGCAGCCTGACTAATTACTAAAACTATCCGTTACCATTCCTCAGTAAACAAGTGTTGGATGTCTTTTGAAGGCAAGGAAGCCTAGCACTAGAAAATCTTATGCTGAAAAATGGAAAAGATTATGTTCCTGGAACCACACTCATGGGATGGGCACAGCAGCACCCAATTTACCTCAGATTCTTCAATACTTAACTGAGATGCTTCACAAGGGCCTTTCTTTTTCCTCCATCAAAATTCACGCTTCAGCTATTTCAGCTAATTACAACACAGAACCACCACTCTTCTCTCATCCACTGCTCAAGCAGTTCCTCAGAGGAGCCAAAAACGTAAGACCACCCAGGAGAGCCCCAACTCCAGCCTGGGACCTTAACTTTGTATTGGAAAAACTCACTCTGCACTTGCAGCTGGCTCAAAAGGAGGTAGAGTTGAAATTCCTTTCTTGGAAAACAGCCTTCCTTTTAGCAATCACTTCAGCAAGAAAGGTATCTTACTTACAGGCCCATATGGCAGTGGCGCCTTTCATCATCTTTCATGAAGACAGAGTGTCCCTCGGGACCAATCCCTCCTTCATGCCCAGGGTAGTTTCCAGTGTGGCTCTTAATCAATCAGTCCATTCATTTGCCAACCTTCTTTTCTAATCCACAGAACAAAGGGGAACGGATACTGCACTCCTTAGATGTGCACAGACAACTTGGATTTTACTTGGACAGGACTAAACCTCAAAGGAAATCTGAACAACTGCTGGTGGCATTTTCTGCATTTCTAAATGGATAGGCCATTGCATTCATTTCTGTTATAAACACCATGGAAAACCTACCCCAAAGGTGATAAGACCACACTCGGCCAGGGCTGCATCTACCTCTACAGCCTTTCTCAGAGGTGTCCCTTCCAGGGACATCCTAGAAGCTGCTACCTGGAGTTCTGTACATACTTTCACCAAGCATTACCAATTGCCAATTTTCTCTAAATCCCGAGCTGGCTTTGCCAGTGCAGTCTTGCAGGGCCATATAGCTGGTTCAAATGCTATCTAAATTCCTCTTCCCGTCCTTAACTTTGGAAATCTACCCAAATGTGATGACTACAACAGTGAAACATGAATAATATAGTACAGTTGTGTACACTTACCATAAATGTAGATGTTCAAGTGTATTCACTGTTTCAGTCCTGGTTACCCTCCCTCCAGCCCCCCTGACTTCTTTAGGCTATATCTCTATTCTCCTTTACTATGCTTAAAAGCTTTTTGGTGCATTTGCTTTTTTGTTGGAGGTATAACCTTGCATATATATATATATTTAATTGCTTCCCATTAGGGGGGGGGCACCTGACATCTGGGGCAAGAAAAACTGATGTAATGGCGTTGGCTGCATGCTTTATACCCCTGACTACCTGACGTCATGGAAGATGAGACAGCAACCGATGCAGGACCCAAGACTTTGATAATCAGGCCGACTGAGGGTTACTGCAAGCAGATAACCCAAATGTGATGACTGCAACAGTGAATACACTCTAACATCTACATTTGTTTGAAGTGTACACAACTGTACTTTATTAGTCCAGCATCTAAGGCTTCGTTAACAGTATTGGCAAATGAAAGTAAGGCAGTGGTAGTGCTGTGTGCAAGGAGGAAGCCATGTTGAGTGGGGACAAGTAACTTATTGTTGATGAGATATTTTAACAGTTGTGTATACATTTTTCTAAGATTTTAGATAGAGAAGAGAGTATAGAGATAGGCCGGTAATTAGATCACTAGCATTACCACCTTTATGTAACGGAGTTGTAATGGATTTTTTCCAAAGTTGTGGAATGTTTGATTTAGCGATGGGTTGATTGATGGGAATGCTAACCAAGTATGCTATAGCATCTGAAGCAAGTTAAGTATTCTGCTGGAAGTTTGTCGGCAGAGGGGGGAGCATGTCTTTAGTTAACAGTTGATACACTAGAGATGTGGGCACAGGTTGAATATTAAAAGCACAAGTGGGTGAGCTGCTGTCCGAGGTGTAATTTAAAGGGGGGGGGGGGAGTATGTGTTTGACTTAGGAGAGGAGAGATTTGTGTTGCTATCTGAACTGTTTGAGGTAGAGTTTGTTTGAGTAGAAAAAACACTGACAAGTTTTTGAATGGTTTCTATGAAGTGGGTGTTCAAAGCCTGGGCAATTTCTAGTGGGCCTTTCTCAGGGGATGGTGTAGGATTTTGTTGATTTCCTGGGTTAAGGAGTGAGGTGATGGATTTCCAAAATTTTTGGGGATTGTTGTTTTGTGAATGTAGTTGAGTGGAGAAGTAGTTCGTTTCGTCAGTAATGACTAAGTTTTTGGCAGTGTTGCAGAGTTCTGTATTTTGTTTCATTTTGTGGAGTACTATTTTTACGCCATTCCTTCCATGCTTTGTCCTTAACAATGAGAATCTGTTTAGTATGTTTTGTTAGCCATAGGGCATGGATGTCCTTCAAGGATGCATCTGCAGTCATAACAAATGGGTTGTCCTGTCGTCAGGCAGCCCTTCGGTCGGCCGGATTCCAAAGTCTGGGTCCGGCTTCGGCTGATGTCGCACTTCACCCGACGTCATCTCTGCTGGTCTTCGGGTATAAAGGCATCAGCCGACGCCATTTTCCTCCGTCTTTCTTTCCGCGTGGCGCCCGAAGCAGAAGCTGTTCGCAAGTGCCGGTCGGTCAGATCCAGAGATTACTACTACCGAATACTACTTGAAGACTTCTAAAGCTAAGTACCCGTTGGGGACTCTTTCTTGCCTCAGCCGATGTCAGAAAAAGTCAATAACTGTTTAACTTGTGGGAAACAAATACCTCATAAAGATTTCCACTCTTACTGCCTGCCTTGCTTAGGCCCAGACCACGACGTAGCAGCCTGTTCGGCCTGTGCTTCCTTCAACCGACGAACGCTTAGGCGTCGGTCGGAGTTTGCTGAACAGTTTTTCGCTCAGATTTTGCGTACATTATGCCGCCGGATCCTCCGACTACCCAAATTGTTAAAAGCGCAGAAAGACCGACACTCGCGGTCAGCGGTTTCGCGAAACCACGGTTAAGCAAGTTGCGAGTGTCTCGGTTTCGGCGAAACCGAGAAACCGGTCAATCTTCAGCCGAATCCATGACTACTACTGAGGCTCCTGCTACCTTAGTTGAATCGGCCTTAGAAGTTTTGCCTACTACTGTGGTTCCTAGTGATTTATCAGACACCATCCCTTTGGATGTCTCTACCCCAGCACGTGGTGCTGCTAGGCCTCCTGCAGCCATGTCTATTAAGGCCCTTGCCAGGGCTAAAGCAGCCAAAACTGTTAAATCAGTGCCTGTTAAGCCCCCCTCACACAGGCCCACTTCTAGTTCACAAATGCTTACTCTGGCAGAGGATTTAATATCCTTAATTAGGGGATCCCAATCTCACCCAGACAGGGCCTCTCAGCCCCTAGGAAAGAGATCTAGAGCAGAGCCCCCCGAGCCAGTGTCTCTGATGATTTTGCGGATGACTCGGACATTACAGACCAGCCAGAGGCTCCTTTTTCTACTTATGAAGATTCAGATGCTGAAGAATCCATTCCATCTGCCTCTCCACCAGAGGAATTTTCCTTTGGGGAAACCTTACATGCCATGAGAGAACAATTCCAATGGCAGGGACAAGATTTCTCAGATTCAAGAAAAAGGCTTAGGACATTTCTGCACTTACCACAACATAGGCCCTTAGCTATACCTCCAGTACTGCCTGTTGTGGATGATGCATTTAATGATGTTTGCACTGCTCCTGATACTTTACCTCCAGCCCCTGCCAAACCAGATAGATTTTACAGGGTGCCAGACACTCATCACCACCTATACAAGGCCACACTTGCAGATCCTGAGACTATATCCCAGGGGCCTAAGGCAGTAGCCTCGACCTCAGCTAAAAACCCTATTCCTTCTGAAAGGGAATCCAGGTCCTTAGAGAGATGGGGGAAAAAAGTTTACACCTCTGCTACTCTCTCAGCTAGAGCTTTAAACTGTCAGTTTCATATGATCCAATACCAAGAGTTTATGCTTGATCAGTTAACTAAGAAGCTGTCCTCTGATGACTCCTTAGATAAGAAATATGTTTTAGAAATGGTGAATAACATCCAACAGGTTAGTAACCATTCTTTAAAATGTGGCTATGATGCACTGGAGGCTTCATTTAGATCAGCCATGACTGGCACAGTGATAAGAAGGCATGCATGGTTGAAAGAACAGGTCTTGCGGATCATGTTAAAGCAAAGCTGTTAGATGCTCCTATGGATAAGGCCAGTCTATTTGGTACACCTGCTCAGCAAGTAATGAAGAAAATGGAAGAGAAGGCAAAATCTGTACAAACAGTTAAGGATTTCTTACAGGTTCAGCCCCCAAGGTTTAGCAGGAACTGGCCTGCCAAAAATTGGTCCTTTCCAGACTCCTCAAAATCTCAAAAGAGGCAGGAATAGACGCTCTAGAGGCAGAAATCAATCCAGAGGAGGTGCCTACAGAGGACGACAGTGGCAAGGCAATAACCGAGGCACAGACACAACCACTGCCACTGCAACAGGACAATCACAGTGACTTGGCTCTGACACCGCCTACCAGGGAGCAAATAGCAGCACCTTTAGGCGGAAAGTTAGCCTTATTTTCAAAAAATTGGCACTATATCACAAAAGACAAGTGGATTTTGCAAACCATAGACCAAGGCTACAGGTTCCACTTCCACACCTTACCAGTAAAGAGGAATGCCAAACCTACCTCCAAATCAAAAACAGAAGCTCTAAAGCAGATAGCGGAATTAACAAAGATGAGAGCTGTGGAAAGAGTACCAATAACAGAACAGGGCAAAGGATTCTACTCCAGACTCTTCCTAGTACCAAGAAAAGAAAAGTTGGAGACCTATTCTCGACCTGTCCGTCTTAAACACATACATCATTGTCCCAAAATTCAAAATGCTGACCCTACAGCAACTTCTTCCCATGCTGGGCAAGGAGTGTTGGCTGGTAACTCTAGATCTCAAGGAGGCATACCTGCACGTCCCCATACGACCAAATTGCAGAAGATACCTCAGATTTCTTGCAGGATCAGAGCATTATCAATTCTCAGCATTGCCCTTTGGCTTATCTACTGCCCAGAGTATTCACAAAATGCCTGGCATCAGTAATCACTCACTGCAGGCTACGGGAATGCAAATTTATCCATACCTGGACGACTGCCTGTTACAAGCGGACAACAAAAGCAAGCTGACAACAGATTTACAAAGAGTCATTTGCTTACTACAAGCCCTGGGATACACAGTCAATTTACAAAGTCAAGACTGATACCATCCCAAACAAGAACATTCTTGGGTGCGGAATTGGACACAGTAAAACAAATGGCATTCCTAACTGCAGGAAAACAAAAACAACTCCCTCTTTACTTCTTGGCATTAACAAAGCAGAACAAACTAACAGCAAGAAAAGTACTGCAGGCCTTGGGCTTCATGGCATCATGCATAATCTTGGTCCCACATGCCAGACTGCATATGAGAAAGCTACAGTGGTACCTAAAGAATTTATGGTCTCAACACAGGCACAGCTTAGAAACCGAAATCCCACTAATCCCATGCCTGAAACAGGAGTTCCTATGGTGGGCTCAAGCATGCCAGTCAAACCCAGGCTTACCATTCCACAACTTTCAAGCAAACCATCACAACGGACGCCTCAGACCTAGGCTGGGGGGGCGCACATGTTGGACAAATGCATACAAGGATTGTGGACTCAAGACCAGCTGCACCTGCACATGAACCAAAAAGAAATGCTGGCAGTAAAACTAGCAATCCAGAAATTCATACCATTCCTCAAAGAAGGCCATTTAATGATAAGGACAGACAACACCACAGTCATGTGGTACATCAACAAACAGGGAGGCACTCATTCATACCCCCTATGCAGAATGACTCTGGACCTTTGGAATATGGCTCTGAGCTACAATATCCAGTTACAGGCAATATTTATGCCGGGAAAAGAAAACACCCTAGCAGACATGTTAAGCAGAACCACCTCGGATGCTCACGAATGGATGCTACACCCGGACATCTTCAAGGCCATCACAAAGAAATGGGGAATGCCACAAATAGACCTATTCGCATCCCCACTCAATCACCAGCTCAAAAAATTCTGCACAAGGACATACCATCCACTTGCATGGAAGGTGGACTCTCTATCCTTCAGTTGGAAAGGCCTGACAGCATATGCATTTCCACCTCTTCCTTTGATGCACAAGGTACTACTGAAAATCAGAGGAACGTCCAAGGATAATCCTGATAGCTCTGAATTGGCCAAGACAACACTGGTATCCATTGCTGAGGAGCATGTCTCGGGGGAGAATGTGGTCAATACCCCCCTGATGCCTTTGATGTTAACTCAGAACAACTACAACATCATGCACCCAAACCTAAAAACCTTGCAACTGACTGCCTGTAACATCACATAGCAGCAACTAACCCAGGCCTATCCCAAAGGGTTAAAGACATTATCCTTGAAGCCCGCAGACCTTCAACAAGAAGGAACTATGCAGGAAAATGGAAAAGGTTTGTCATTTGGAGTACTGAAAGAGGAAAAGATGTGTCGAACATAGATATTGCTAACATCCTGGAGTACTTGGCAGAGCTTCTACATACAGGCCTGTCCTATTCCTCCATCAAGATACATGCATCAGCTATTTCAGCAGAATACAGCTTCGATCCACCTGTCTTTTCGCATCCTCTACTCAGACAGTTCCTCAGAGGGATCAAGAATGTAAAACCTCCTAGGAAACCACCATTACCAGCATGGGACTTGAACTTTGTGCTAGAAAAATTTACACTCCCTCCATTTGAACCAGCAGCAACAGCAGATCTTCAACACCTATCATGGAAAACTGCTTTCCTACTGGCAATTACTTCAGCAAGGAGGGTTTGAACTACAGGCCTTAATGGCAGTACAACCCTTCCTAATCTTCCATCAAGATAGGGTGTCCATGAGAACTAATCCTACATTTATGCCTAAGGTGGTATCCAGAGTGTCTTTAAACCAGGCAATCCACCTACCTACCTTCTTTCCCAATCCACAGAACAGGGAAAGACTGCTGCATACCTTGGATGTACATAGACAGTTACGCTACTACCTGGACAGAACCAAAGGTTACAGAAAAACTGACCAGCTTTTAGTAGCCTATGCAACAGGAAGGGAAGGAAAAGCAATTTCCAAACAGACAATCTCCAAATGGATAGGAAATTGCATAAGATTCTGTTACTCCTACCATGGAAAACCAATTCCACAGAACATAAGACCTCATTCTACAAGGGCTACAGCCACTACCACAGCTTTCTTACGAGGAGTGGCAACCAAGGACATTATTGAGGTGGCTACTTGGACCTCCGTGCATACATTTGCCAAGCATTATAATTTACCTCTATACTCTAGATCCCAAGCAGGGTTTGCCACTGCTGTACTGCAAGGGATCCTAACTACACCATAATTTTTCTTCCTCCACCCCTAGTTTGGCTATGGTATTCTACCCATTTGTTATGACTGCAGATGCATCCTTGAAGGACATAGTACAGTTTTGTACCTACCATAAATGTAGATGTCCGAACAGGATAGCATCTGCAGTCAGGATTACCCACCCTCCTTCCCCTCTGTGGTACTCCTAGGGTATTTACCCTCCTAATAGCTAGCTGGGGGGGAGTCTCTTATGGTGTATTTGTTTGTATATATGTACATACATGCTTATTTTTGTGTTTGCCTTCTACTTTTTGGAAACATTGGCATTTATCCAAAATTTAGCTTTCCAAGAGGGCAACTGGCATCTGGGGCAAGAAACACTGAGGAAAATGGCGTCGGCTGATGCCTTTATACCCGAAGACCAGCAGAGATGACGTCGGGTGAAGTGCGACATCAGCCGAAGCCGGACCCAGACTTTGGAATCCGGCCGACCGAAGGGCTGCCTGACGACAGGACAACCCATTTGTTATGACTGCAGATGCTATCCTGTTCGGACATCTACATTTATGGTAGGTACAAAACTGTACTTTATGCTTAATTTGATTTGTTCGCATAAGGCGAGACTATTGAGAGTAAGAAAGATATTATTGAACTACTGTACTGCATCATCTAGCGGACGTATTTTAGTTTGGTACCAGTTGTGGGCATTTAAAATGTCTATAAATACCTTGTGACTGAAATGGGCAAGATTTCTAGACGTTTTATACAGAAGGGCTTTTGTTGTTTGTATTTGGATTCTGTGAGTGAAGGCAGGTAGATGGTTGCTAGAGATACTTGGGAGTGTTTCTGTATGAGTGTATTTGTGGGGGTTTGAGACGAGAATCCAGTCAAGGGTAGATTCAGTTTATTTACCATATGTGTGTGATCTGTGTTGAGTTTGGTAAACCTATATAAGTTTATGCTATTAGAGGGGTAGTTAGAGATGAGTTTGCCAGTTTATATTAGTATCACCCAGAACAATGGTTTCATTGGAGATATTCTGGGTTGCCCAGGAGAAAGAAATATTCTAAAATGGGTATATTTTGGCCTGGGAGAATATATAGAATTACAGTGCAAATTTGTTTTCTTTTGTTGATATGGAGTATTGCTGGTAATAGTTCTATGTTTCTAAAGGTTGGAACAGGTTTGGAAAATTTTGTGATAGCTATGGCGTTATGGTAGATTAGTACAACGCCACCACCTTTTTTGTGGAGGCAATCATTTCTAAGCATGTTGTACTTTGTGTTTTAAAGGGGAAAACTGCGTTTTAAATGGGAAAACTTTGCCCAACTTTCTTGTTTCAATTACTGTTGCTAATATTCCTCGAGAATTGGGCACCATTTTTGGTAACTATGGAGCACCGTACCTGTTCCTTGTTTCTTCCCTCTTCCAGCAACAAAAAGAAGTAAATTGTTATGCAGTCTTTGTCACCACAGCAGGCTGCCAAAATACTTCAGCCACAGGTGGGTGGCCCTGCTGTTGACAATGCTGGATGTTAAGTTGTCTATCTCGCCTTCATTCTTGCTGGATGGGTTCGGAGCCGACCTCGGCTCCGACTCGGCCACTCTAAAAGCTCGAGAGTTGGTTCCACCGGCTCGAGGCTCCCCTTATATCCCACAATGCTAGGCGAGAGTTACCTTAGATCTCGTTTGCCGCTACAGCATCGAGGTGTTGGTTTTTCTACCGGCTTGTTGGTAAGTGTAATTTTGGTAAAATTAGATCACTTAAAACCCTATATTTTTGAGTTTAAATATATTTCCCTTAGTGTAGTGTTTTTCTACTCCGTTTTTCCAGAAAATCCCAATTTTTTTCCTAAGAACTTTTAAAAGTTCTCTCTCGGGCCTTCTGGCCTTTCTCCATCCCCTAGTTGTGTGTGTGTGTTACTCTTGGTAAACTTTAGTAATTGTTTATTTTTTGAGTTTTAAAACTAGATTAGTGTAATCAGTGTGTCTGTTGAGTGTGTGTGATTACACTTTTGTTTAGGATGTCTAAAGACACAAAGGTCTCAGGCTTCAAGAAGTGTGATGCGTGCTGTCAGAAAATGTCTCTGACAGACGGTCACACTTCTTGTGTCTATTGCCTGGGGCCTTTGCACCTGCAGGACTCCTGTGCTGTATGCCACGGCTTCAGCCCCAGGGTCCTGCAGGAGAGAAAAATAAGTTGATCCTGAGGGGTCTTCTTAAGCCGGAGGATTCCCTTTCTGTCTCTGGGAAGCCCTCTAAGGCTTCTAGGTCCTCGGCTCCAGCAACTGAGCCGAGACCTAAGGCTTCTAAACCTCCGCCTACATCGGCTCCGGCTGGAGCCAATGAGTCTCAGTCCACAGTTTCTGTGGTTCCCTCGGCTCGGCTGGAGCCGAGGTATTAGAGGTTCCGTGTCGGCTCCGTCCAGATCTTGGAGCCGACATCGAGAAGAGGTCCAGGTCACCGTCCCTTGGCTCCGTTCATTCGGCTCCAGGATCTCCCCTGCTGTCTGAACAGGCCATAAATCTCATTCCTCTAGGTCATCGAGGCTATCGGATCATGACCTTCAGAGGGTAGTGAGTCGACTTCTTAAGTCCGAGGCACTAGCCCAGATGCTTCAGAGCCCGACTCATCAGTCGATGCCTGCCCTTGTCCATCAATATATTCCTCCTCCGACTCCGTTGAGCTCGGGCCGGGTCGTCGGAACCGAGACTGTGGTAGCGTCGGGCCGATACAATTGTCTTCGGCTCCATCGTCGGCTCCGATTTCTTCCTTAGAAGAATCTCGGCGCGGACTTCCATCGTCGGCTCGAGGGGTGAGTGGCATCGGACCCTTGTCCGACCCGCTCTTCCTCTCGGAGCCGGCGCTGGTGAGTTCGGCTCCGACATCGACCTCGGAGCCATCACTGTCGGTGCCGAGGGGTTCTCAGCTTCTCGGGCGGGGACCTCTGGCTTTGCCTGACAGGGGTGCTTCGAGGTCATGCGGAGTGTGTTAGAGCCTGGCTCTACTCCACAGTCGGCGCCGTCCGCCCCTCCCTCACGGTGCCTCAGGTCAAGTCGGCTCACTCCCTCATCCCGGACCGCAGAGAGCCAGCTCCTCAGGAACCCCATGTGGGATTTCATCCTCTTCGAGGCCTCTCCTGATGTTGCAGAAGAGCCCTCGGAAGAGGAAGTGTAAGAGGAAACACATTGACTCACCTGAGTCAATCACATCTGATACAGATTTAGATGATTCCGAGGTTCCCCGTTCCCCTTCTGAAGATGTCTCTTTGCAGACATTCTAGAGATCCTGAAGCAGAGGGAAATTGGCCAGCCCTTAACCCTTCGGAGGATGAATCTGTATATCTTGAGGCGTTTGGCTCTCGCCCTTCCACCTCCTGGGTGTCCCCCTTGACCCCCTCATGCAGGTGGTTGCTAAAAGGCATGGGCGGCTCCTGATTCAGTAGATCCCACTCCCAGGAGACCCTCCAAATTCATAGCACCAGCAGACAAGCAGTTCTTGACAAAAGGAGTTTCTGTGGATGCTATGGTGGTAGCTGCTGCCACTAAGAAGGAACTAGCTGATCCTTCAGTACCTGTCCATCCACCTAACAAGGAATCTAGGTCCATGGACAGATGCGGAAGCGGATGTTTTCGTCAGCGACATTTACTATGCGTTCGCTGAACTACCTGTGCCATTTCACTCGTCTTCAAAGAAACTTGATTAAGGAAGCGAGTGACATGTTGAAGGATCCTACAGCTGCGGGTTTTCAAGATAAAATGAACACTCAGCTGGCTACCCTTAACTCCATAGCCAACTCCTCCATGCGCCTCCTTTCTTATGCGGCTGATGGAGCGAGTAGAACGCAGGGACAGGTGTGGCCTTACGTAGGCATGCCTGGATGCGGCTATGCAATTTTGCGGACCCCTTCAAGGCGTCTTTCACTAACTCCCGTTTGATGGATCATCTCTTTGGTCCTCAAGTGAAAGAAACCTTGACTAGGTGCGAGACTGATGGCAAGACTCTTTCTGCCGCCGGAGTCCGTTTTCTACTCCTTCTAGGCCTTACCCCAAAGGCCAGAAAAGTGGGAAAATGTGGTTCCGTAAACAAAATCAAGGGACTTCGCCTGACGCACAAAGTCGTTACCCGCCAGAGGCAGAGGCGGGAATAACAATGGTAGACGCCCTCGAGGCAGGGGGCCGCAGAACCAGGGCAATCGCGAAGCCTTCTCTGATGAGCCCTTTCAGCATCCCTGAGGTGTTGCCCGGCTGCCCACCTTCGGAGGCAGTCGGGGAAGGTTGTCACTGTACCCAAAAGCCTGGCTATCCCTGACTCAAGACAAATGGGTACAGTCCGTCATTTCGAAGGCTATTCTATCCCCTTTCTTCGCATTCGAAACAATCAAAAATCCCTTCCAGATGTTCCACCGCCCAAAGGGATTTAGCGGTTTTGGAAATTTCAAAACTGCTTGCAAAAGAGCAATTCAGCCAGTTCCAGCAGACCAGCAAGGATCCGGAATCTACTCAAGGTTCTTTTTAGTTCCAAAGAAAACAGGGGACTGGAGACCAATTTTGGATCTCAGTATCTTGAACAGATCAGTCAAGAAAACAAGATTTCGGATGGTCACGCTGCAGTCCATCCTTCCCCTATTGGGAAAAGGAAACTGGATGTGCTCTATAGACCTTCAGGATGCGTGCTATCACATAAAATGAACAGACGCTCCAGAAGATTTCTCCGCTTCAGGCTGGGAACCAGTCATTTTCAATTCAGGGCCCTGCCCTTTGGTCTCACCACTGCCCCGGTGTTTACCAAATGCATGGCAGTGGTAGCTTCTCACCTGAGGAGACAAGGATTCCAGGTGTTTCCATATTTGGACGACTGGCTCCTCACAGCTCCCACCAAGCATCTCCTTCTGATGGCCAGGGATTACACTTTTCGCATTTGTCAAAAGTTAGGCATTTCAATAAATTGCGAAAAGTCTGTTTTGTCGCCTTGTCGTACTATTACCTTCATAGGCGCAAATCTAGACACAGTAGACATGTCTGCGAGGCTAACAGATCAGAGAATAACAGACATACACAGACTGGTCTCACTCCTTTTCAACAACAACAGAATCAAAGCCAGGTTAGCTCTGAAAGTGTTGGGAATTATGGCGGCTGCCATGCCTCTGCTTCCATTAGCCAGATTCCACATGCGAATCCTTCAATGGATGCTCTTTACACAATGGTCATACCAACAACTTCCCATGTCCCACACCATTATGATCACGCAGGCGTGCAGAAATCATCTCATGTGGTGGATGTCTTCCCCTCAGCTCTTGTTGGGAAGACCCTTTGTTCCTCCCCCTCCGGTTGCTACTCTGACAACGGACGCCTCCCTGATCGGGTGGGGGGGGGCATTATCAGGGCAGGGCGGTCCAGGGCACACATGGCAACCAGACGAATGCCACTTGCACATAAATGTTCTGGAGATGAGAGCAGTGCTTTTAGCGTTGCAAGCCCTTCAAGACTCTCTCCCCTTGGGAACGATTGCAGTCCAGACAGACAATATGTCTGTAGTGTGGGTACATCAACAAACAAGGCGGAACCAGGTCCTACCCCCTGTGTCGAGAAGCACTCAGATTGTGGCAATGGGCGATTTCTTCTCAGCGTTTTCTGATAGCAACGCACATTCCCGGGAAATCCAATCAAATAGCGGACAAATTGAGCAGAGCTATCCTCATGCCTCACGAGTGGTCTTTGAAAGACTCTGTGGTGAGAGAGATTTTTCTCCAGTGGGGTCAGCCTTGCTGCGATCTTTTTGCTACTCCCCAAAACAGCAAGTGCAGACATTATTTCACTCTATTCCCTTTACCAGGCCAACCCAGCAGAGACGCTCTAGTCCAAGTTTGGCCCCGGGGACTTCTGTATGCATTTCCTCCCTTCCCACTAATCTCTCAGGTGATACAGAAAGCTATCGCTCAGAAGGCCTCATTGATCCTCATTGCTCCTTACTGGCCTCGACAGGTGTGGTTCCCCTTTCTACATCAATTTCTACTGGAGCGACCTTGGCATCTGGACCTAGTTCCAGACCTTTTGATCCATCAATCGGGTCAGTTACATCGCTCCCTCCCCTCTCTGAACCTCACTGCTTGGTTCCTCCAGTTCCAACATTAGCCAGGCTTCCTCAATTATCTCACTCTGTTCGAGATATTTTGATAGCTTCCCATAAATCTTCCACTAGGAAGATTTATTTGAGTAAGTGGAAACGTTTCACATATTGGGCTCAAGGAAGGGACATAGATCCTTTCACTGCCTCCATCCAAATAGTCCTTGAATTTCTAGCTGAACTCTTCCATGCAGGTTCATCCCCTTCTACTCTTAAAGTTCAATTGGCAGCTATCTCTAACTTTCATGTAGGTTTTTCTGAATCTGCCTTAATGTCCCACAAGCTTTGTAAAGCCTTTTTGAAAGGAGTTTTTCTTCTCAGACCTCCTATAAGAAATCCTCCTTCTCCTTGGGACCTAAATTTAGTTCTTACTTCTTTGATTCTCCCCCCTTTCGAACCTGCAGCCTCCTGTTCTTTAAAATTGCTATCATGGAAGACTCTCTTTCTGGTAGCTATTACTTCAGCTAGAAGAGTCTCAGAACTTCATGCACTCAGCTGTCGACCTCCTTATCTATTGTTCCATAAGGACAGGGTATCCTTATGAACCAACCCGTCCTTCTTGCCTAAGGTAGTCTCGACGTCAAATCTAAATCAAAGCATTGATCTCCCTGTCTTTTTTCCAGAATATTCCAATAGGTCTGAACAAAAATTACATTGGCTAGATGTTCATAGTCAGTTGAGGTACTATTTGGATAGAACAAAACAATTCAGAAAATCTGACCAACTGTTTATCTCCTATGCAGAAAGCAGAAAAGGACTTTCAGTTTCAAAGGTATCATTATCTAGATGGCTTACATCTCTGATTACCCTTGTTTATGAGATTAGACACCAAAAGCTGCCTAATAAACCTAAGGCCCATTCTACCAGAGCTTTGGCTACTTCTTTAGCCTTCAAGACAGACTGCCTATT
>NC_056739.1:162878917-162911417 GCF_019279795.1 Protopterus annectens
TCTCAGCTCTCTCGCTGCTTCTCTCTCTGTCTCTCTCACGTGTCTCTCTCTCTCGCGTGGCTCTCTCTCTCTCTCTCACTCTCTCTCTCGCGCGCTCTCTCACTCTCCTCTGGCTGGCCGCTCTCTCTCACTCTCTCACTCCTCTCTCCTTGCTCTCTACGCTCTCTCTCGCCTCTCTCCTTCTCTCTCTTCTCTCTCTCTCTGGCGCGCTCTCTCTGGCGCTCGCTCTCGCTCTCTCTCTCGCGCGCGCTCTCTCTCACTCTCGCGCTCTCGCTCTCTCTCTCGCGCTCTCGCTCTCTCTCTCGCTCGCTCTCTGTGTCTCTCTCCGTGGCGCTCTCTTCCTCTCTCTTCTCTCTCTCTCTCAAGGCTCTCTCTCTCTCTCAGGCGCTCTCTCTCTCTCAGGCGCTCTCTCTCTCTCTCTCGCTCTCTCTCTCGCGCCTCTCCTCTCTCTCTCACTCTCTCTCTCACTCTCTGTCTGGGTGCGCCTCTCTCTCACTCTCCTCTCTCCTCTCGCCCTCTCTCTCTCTCCACATGGCGCCTTCTCTCTCCTCTCACTCTCTCTCTCTCACTCTCTCACTCTCTCTCGCGTGCGTGCGCTCTCTCTCACTCTCTCTCTCGCGCGCGCTCTCTCTCACTCTCTCTCGCGCGCGTGCGCTCTCTCTCACTCTCTCGCGCTCTCTCTCTCTCTCTCGCGCGCTCTCTCTCTCTCTCTCGCGCGCTCTCTCTCACTCTCTCGCGCGCGTGCGCTCTCTCCCCTTCTCACTATTTACCAAATGAAACCAATGTTAAAATGAGACCAGAGTGATGTTTCTTAGTGCCTCAGGAGGTTTTGCTTTGGGATGTTTTTGTCTGTCTGTATCTTCCCTGACAGTCAGCATGCTGCCTCCTAGAAAGCAGATAGATAGACTGTATAAGTTGCGCAGTCTTTTTACATTTATCCCAGATCAGACTCTGCAGCTATTGCTTTTCTGAACCTAGTTGCTGCTAAACTTTATTACTTTTCTCCCTCCTGTTAACTAGGATGTGTAATATTTTGTTAGATTTGGGGCAAAATTATATTCTAATTATATTCTACTACATCATTTTGTTTTTAAAATTGTCAGCTTTCAAGCTAGCATGTTTATGCCTGTTTTGAGAATGAGGAATGGCTTGGACAACTGTTTCCTCTTTTGAGCAGTAATCTGCTTTGTGTAATTGTTTGCTTTTATGTCTCATGGATATCCAGAGTGAATTGTACATGTTCTTTTGCTGATGACACTTTACAGGGCTCTTGACCCAGAAACTTTTATGAGGAGGTTTGCCTGGTTGCTTTCTCAAAACATCCCAGAAGATGTTAGTACTGACGTTTTGAATTGACTTGTGGATAGTGAGTTGGTTTTGGACCATGCACTTCAGAAGTCCTTATAAAAGCATGTTGAGAAAGATATGCTGATTCATGGATTCACTCAGTTTTTCAGCATTCCTTCTCCAAGTTGGCCAAGGTATTTAATGCCCCCCCCAAAAAAAAAAAACTTATTTTAAGACTAAACAAGCAGTCCCAGGAATCTGATGATAAGCAGATGTTTAAAAAGCTATACCTGGGAGTTTCCAAAGCATAGAGGAAGCCCCCAGAACTAAATAGAGCCTAGTAATTTTGTACGACTCTTTAGAAGATGACTCCCCCACCCCCCATTCCAGGCAAACCTTAAATCCGTCAAGGTAACTTTTTGCAGAAGGAGTTTCTCCCTGCTTTTTGAGGGATTCCCCCTCTCTCACCAGATTTCTCTGTTTTCCCCCTCCTGTCATAGAGCATTTACCGTCTCAGTAGTGTTAGAAATTCCTCTTTTTCCTCTCTGACGTTTTTATTCAGTTTTATTTCTTATACTAAATTCTGATTTTTTTTCTCTTAATTTCCCTTTGAGTTTTGTAGCTGTCTTGGATTTTTAAAAGATGCATTTCTTCAATTTCCTAGATCCATGTGTCGGAATATGTCTTTCCGTAGATCACTGTCCATGTTTCAGAAGTCTCTAAAGGTGTTTTCTAAGTCTAGATCACATCTTCAGTTACTTTGCATTACCGTTTGATCTGTGCACTGATGTAAAGGTATATACCAAGTGTCTAGCTCCTGTAATAGCCTACTACAGACTGCAAGGTGTTCACACTTTTCTTTATTTAGATGACTGGCCTTTATTTGCAGAGTGTTATTTCTAAGTGTTTAAAATCCCTTACCCAAGGGGGAGATTTCTTACACAGACTTGTGATCTCAGAATTTACAGATATCTTTTTTTGACTAATTCTCACATTATTTGGAGTGTCTCTTGGAAACCTCTGTTCAGACAGCTTTTCTTCTCAGGATAAAGTAGTTTTGTATCTAGATCTATTCCCAAGTTTTAGACTACGGACTCAGCAAGGGAATTCTTCAGGATTATGGGTCTCATGGCATCTTTGATTATTGTGACACCTGTTGTCAAGAATTCTACAAAAATCCTTTGGTACCTGTAATTTGTATGGTCGCGACATCTTCATCCCCTAGCAGTTCAGTTTCCAGTTTTGTAGTATGAGACTAGACAAGTGTTTTGCTGTAAAACCAGTGTTTTTCAAAATCCTGGTCTCCCCTTCTCCTTCCTAGCTCCAACATAGTCTGTCATACTACAGACACCTCATACACTGCCTGGGAAGCATTGCCTATGGGGAAAAACATGCATGGTCTTTGGAACAGAAAAGACCGACTAAAGCACATAAATGTAAGAGAGATGTTGGCAATTACAGATAATCACAACTTTCTCAGTCCTCTGTAGTCCCCATGACCACTGCAAGTGTTTGCAGACAACACCATGGTGATGTGGTTCGTAAACAAGGTAAACTAGATCTTACTGTCTGTGCAGACGAAGTACGGTAACTTGGGATATAACTTTTATCAGAATCTCACTGTGCAGGCTTCTTGCATACTGTTAGAGCAAAACTATATGGCAGACAAGCTGAGCAGAACCAGGACAGACCCTTTCAAATGGAAATTGATTCAATGGATTTTCAGGGAATTTATATAGCTGTGGGGAACACCTCAAATAGATCTTTTTTTTTCCCTTACTCACAGCAATCAGTTGGCAAAATTTTGCTCCAGGATTCTCTGTTAGAAACCAGGAAGACAAATGTGTTTCTTTTTTTTTTCTCTTGGACTGTAATGTTCCTGTTTGCTTTTCCACCCTTTTCAGTAATACCCAGGATCATTTTAAAAAGATTCAGAACAACTCTCCAAGGACCATTGTGGTGGCTCTCTTATGGGCCTAGTCAGCAGTAGTTCTTTATTTTGGAAATAGTCAGTGGCAGTTACCCCAGGTTTCCTCATAGACTGGGACCCACTCATACAGGACAAAGGGGTGTTTGCATCTCATACCCAAATAACTACAGCTAGCTGTTTTAGTGACACTCTTAATACCTTTTCAGTCATCTGTTTTCTGAAAACATGCAACAAAACAAGTATTAAAGGCAAGAAAACTTACTACTAGAAAGTGCTATATTGTTAGATGGAAAAGATTTTCTGTTTTGTGCCAAGACAGGGATCGGCACCCTTTCTTGGATAGGGTTTCTCTGGTTCTAGATTTGCTGGTGTGAATTACTATCCTCTACCCTGTCTTACTCCTCCATCAAAGTTCATTTGTCTGCCATTTCAGCATGTCCTTGAATCCCCACCTTTCAATGTAATCTCATGTGAAATGTTTTTTGAAAGGGGTGCTATGTACCAAGCTCCTCCTTTGGATTTTAATTTTGTGTTAGAAAAACTACCTCTTTCTATATTTTAACTAGCTCATCAGGCTGAATTGAGCTTCTTAACGTGGAGGACAGTGTTGCTTTTCTTGCAGAGGTCAGAGCAATTAGTATTCGTGTTGTACACTTTTCGGGTGTGGGTTTAACATTATCTCATTTTCCAAAAAGCTAGGGTTTCCTTGAGAACTCATCCTCACTTTTGTCTGAAGTGTTAAATTAATTTTCTTTGTGCCAAGCTGTCCATCTTCCTGTCTTCTTTCCAGAACCTAAAAACAAAGGAGAAATGATGCTCTATACAGCAGAGAGTCGATTATCTGATTGTCAGTTATCCAAAACATCAGTTATCAGAACCAGCTTTCCAAAGTTTTTGGGTAGGAGAAATCATAAAGTCTGAATATGTAAACATTATACTTATTTGCTTGATCATGTTTTTTGAGCTTGTAGCCAGCTTGTGTGTGAAAAATATTTTTTATTGTCCACTGGAATCGCTGAATGGTTGAAAAGTGTATTCCTGTATGTAGAAAATTTCGAAGTTTTTATCTTGTTCAGTTATATGTTTGATTATCCGAACTACACTAGGTCCCAATTAGTTTGGATAATCGACTTTCTACAGTACCTTGAATGTACACAGACAACTGTGGATCTGTGTTGACAGAACAAAACATTTCAGGAACTCTTACTTCACCACAATAGTGAATCCAATCCAGTAGAAAAACAAGGATTTATTCTTAAAATGCACTCAAGTAGCATAAAATGCGTGATATATATCCACGTATGGTACAAAAGCAGATAAATTCTCTAGCGCCTCGGCACCCTTGCCTTTAACAGAGTAAAGACTTTTCATATGCATTTTCATCACTTTTATACTAACCTAAAACACGCCCTCTTAACACATTAATTAATAAATAAAGGAACAACACTGTAATACTCACAGTAATGCATACTATTCATATGCACACTTATAACAAACTTTTCCAAGAACAATCATAATTTAACCCTCTAGGATTTAATGTATTAAATTTTAAAATTAAGCACAACTCTTTCTTTCTTAATATATGATGTAATGGGATCCTATCTCGCCTACATTCATGACAGATGGGTTCGGAGCCGATCCATCGGCTCCGACTCGGCAACTAATACACTAGCACGAAGTCTCTCATTGGCTGGGCTACTCCCTATCCCAGGATGCACTACATCTGCTTCCCCAGATCTCGTTTGCCGCTTAACAAGCTGGACGTGGTCTCGACTTGGCTGGAGCTAAGTGGTTCTTTTTACCTTTATTGGTCCTTGACCTAGGGAATTTTGTCTATATTAAACAAACAGCTGTTTTAACAGCTATTGCTTACTATTTCTTACTATTTCTTAAGTTTTTGTTGGAGTGTTTGAGTGTTTCCAAAAATTTGATTTATTCTGTCGGGCAAGGCCCGTTTAAGTTAGAGGGCCTTTGCCCTACCTTTTAGTGCTATTAGGTTTAATTAACTTTTGGTTGTTTTTTCGGGCAAAGCCCGTTTAAATTAGAGGGCTTTGGGCCGTTTAACTGTTTTCTAATTGTTGTGAGGTAAACTTTCACCGGTACTCTCTCCAGTGTGTCTCGCGATTTTCAGTTGGCGCTTTTTTGTGTATAGTGCTATACTTGTTGAGTAAGATTTCCATAGAGTTTTTTACTTGTTGTGGCTTGTATCATGTCTAAGGAACAAAAGTCAGGTTTTAAAAAATGCACTCGGTGCAATTACAAGATGTCCATTACAGACAGTCATTCAGTCTGTGTTTATTGTTTGGGGCCGAAACATCTGCAAGAGACTTGTAGCGTCTGTCATGCGTTCTCCGCTAGAGTTCTTCAAGAACGCAAGAACAAGTTGATATTGAAAGGGCTTATCAAACCTTCTTTTGAGGAAGCCTTAGATCCACCTGTTGCTTCCAAAGAAAAGATCGTCGGCTCCGACAAGTCCGTGAGCCGACTTCTAAAAAGACAAAATTGACCTCTTCTTCCTCGGCTCCACTGACTTCGGGGCCGAGGGTCGAAGGTCTGCCTCGATACCTCCTACCTCGGCTCCATTGCCGCGGAGCCGCAAGTGGAGTATCGAGGTGAATCACCTCCATCGGTTCCAATGGCTTGAGCGGTGGAAGTGTGCAGCTCAGACTCTTCCCCCTCGGCTCCGAAGAAGGCTCCTTCGGTGCCGATGGTGGTCCATGCTGTGGTGGAGTCGGCGCCGATAGCAGTGGAGCCGTTTCGGAGCCGGTCCCCTTCTCTCTCGGAGCCGAGAGGAAAGTCTTCTCGATTGTCTACCTCCTCTAAATCCTCGAGACTTTCAGATTCGGACCTGGATAGGGTTTTACAGAGGCTATTCCAATCTCCAGTGTTTACTAAAATGGTCTCGGCTCCAGCACAGTTTGCTTAGGAGCCGATCCCTCCTCCAACACATTTGATTCCTCCTCCAACCTCTTCGGAGCTGTTGGAGCCGGTGGTGGTGGAGCAATGTGGAGCCATACGGTCGGAGCAGAGACCCCTTACAGGCCTCTCGGTTCCGACTGTGCTTCCTACCCTGTCCTCCGGTTCAGGGTTTGGCACTGCGACTTCTTCAGCCGGAGCCGAAGGGAACACTTTAGGTTTGGGTGCTTCGGTACCTAGTCTTCCTCTGGGAGCATCGGCTGCTGGAATTCCTGGTGCCATCGTGGCCTCTAGACCAGCGACCTCCTTGGATTCTGGAGGTCCGGCCTTTGAGGTCATGAGGAGCGCGCTAGCCATGTCTTTGCCGGTTCAACAAGATTCTACCTCACCGTCCCTAGAATTGGAGACTGGTGCCTCTGTTGTGTTGCAGCCCCGGCAGCGGGCCCCAGGGCCTGAGGATACCCCCATCGGCGGTTCCCTTCTTCCGGGTGGTCCGTCCGAATCTGCTTGGACGAACCACCAAGGAAGAAATTGTGTAAGAGGAAGCACGTAGACTCCCAAGATGAGTCTGTTACATCGGATACTGACCTCGATGGCAGAAGGGTCTCCCAAATCATCTTCGGATGATATCTCCTTCTCAGACATCTTGGAGATTCTGAGACAGAGGTGACTGGCAAGCCAAAACCCCTTCAGCTGAGGAGTCAGTCTTCCTCAAGGCCTTTGGGGCCCAGCCTTCCGCCTCCTGGGTGTCTCCGCCCTTTGATGAACTCCTTGATTTGGTTTCTCGAAGGGCGTGGGAACACCCTGATTCTGTGGAACCGGTGCCTGCGAGGCCCAATAAATTTTTGTCAGCCCCAGAAGGAGTTTCTCACAAAGGGTGTGCCTGTAGATGCTTTGGTGGTGGCTTCTGCCACACAGCAGGACGTGGCAGAGGCTTCGGCGTCTATTCATCCTCCTAATAAGGATTCTAGGAGCATGGATAGGTATGGGAAGCGTACCCTCTCTTCAGCGGCCTTTGCCTTACGGTCGCTGAACTACTTATGTCATTTTACAAGGCTCCAAAGGGATCTTCTCAAAGAGCTAAATGACTCTCTTGTTGGTAACCTACCTGAGGCGCTGGCCCCGACTGTTGGCGCACAGATGACTACCCTCTTTTCTATTGTTAACTCGTCCATGAGGCTCATTTCATATGCAGCCGAAGGGGCGAGTAGAGCAGCGGGAACAGGCGTTGCCCTTAGGAGACAAGCCTGGTTACGCTTGTGTTCGTTCGCGGAAGCCTTCAAGTCTTCCTTCGCCGACGCCCCCTTTGATGGGTCATCTTTGTTTGGACCCAAGGTGAAGGACACACTAACTCGGTGCGAGCAGGAGGGCAAGACTTTGACTGCCGTTGGGGCCCGATTTTCCGCTCCTTCTAGGCCTTACCCCAAGGCTCGGAGAGGAGGGAAAATGTGGTTTAGAAAATCTCAGAAGTCTTTCCCTACTCCACCCAGTGATTCCCCCTCCAGAGGCAGGGAATTTTGGAAGACGCCGCCCAGAGGTGGCAGAGGCCCCGTAACTCTGGAGACCGCGATTCCTTTCGTGGTTCTTCATACAACCAGCGTTCCTGAGTTGTTGCCCGACTGTGCAACTCGAGCCAGTCGGGGTCGCTGCGGCGCACCCACAAGCTTGGGAATCCATAACAAGCGATCAGTGGGTGCCGCATTATTACCGGAGGTTATATCATCCCTTCAACAAACCCCCTTTCTTTAAGGGAAATCCCGGACGTACCACCCAGTCAGCGGGATCAGGCAGCATTAGAGGTTTCAAAGCTGCTAGAAAAAGAGCCATCCAGCCTGTCCCCATCGACCAGATCGGATCAGGAACTTACTCAAAATTATTTTTGGTACCAAAAGACAGGGGACTTCAGGCCCATTTTGGACCTCAGTTCATTGAATCGTTTGTAAAGAAGTCCAAATTCGAATGGTCACTCTTCAATCTATTCTTCCTTTGCTGGAAAAGATGCATGGATGTGCTCCATAGATCTCCAGGACGCTTACTATCACATTCCCATAGCTCAAGAGTCCAGGAGACATTTACGCTTCCGCCTGAGTCAGTCATTTCCAATTCCGAGCACTGCCCTTTGGTCTCACCACAGCCCCAGGGTGTTCACCAAGTGTCTGGCAGTGGTAACTGCTCACCTGAGAAGTCTGGGATTCCAGGTGTTTCCTTATCTAGACGACTGGCTCCTTACTGCCACCTCCGAGCATCTACTACTCCAAGCTCAGAGCCACGTTCACCTTGGGCCTTTTCTTGGGGATCACATTCAATTTGCAAAAATCTGTACTACAGCCATCTCAGCGTATTACTTTCATAGGCGCAGACTTAGACACAAAAGAATGCGCCTTTTACCGGCAGCAAGAATTCAGGTCTTACAAGATCAAGTCAAATCCTGTCTCCCCTACAAAGAGCCCGGCCCGCCGGATCCTACAACTGTTGGGCTCGATGGCGTCGACCATACTTTTAGTTCCTTTGGCCAGACTTCACATGCGAATTTTACAATGGCTACTGTCGGTTCAATGGTCTTATCAGGAACTTCCTTGAACCACTTAATCATAATCACGGAAAGTTGCCGTCGAGATCTGCATTGGTGGCTTCTCCAATCAAATCTCGACCAGGGCGACCCTTTATACCTCAACGTCCGTTGCCACTGTGACTACGGACGCCTCCCAGGTAGGGTGGGGGTCATTACCTGGACAGGTCGGTCCAAGGCACATGGCAGATCCAGGAAACGCATTTGCATATCAATGTCCTGGAGATGAGAGCGGTACTATTGGTACTCCAAGCTCTCCATCACGCTCTCCCACAGGGCCCGATTGCTATCCTATCCGACAACATGTTGGTGGTGTGGTACATAAACAAGCAAGGTGGAACCAGGTCTTACCCACTATGCAGAGAAGCCATGAGACTTTGGCACTGGGCGGTAGCTACCAACCGCTTTCTAATGGCAACGCACATACCGGGGAAGTCCAATGTGATTGCGGACAGATTAAGCAGGACCATTCTTTTACCCCACGAGTGGTCCCTCAACCAGGGTATAGCTGCGAAAATTTTCGACAGATGGGGTCTTCCTTGCTGCGACCTGTTTGCCAGCCCTCACAATGCGAAATGCAGAGAGTTCTTCACACTGTTACCTTCTCAGGGACAGATTCCCAGGGACGCTCTGACTCACATTTGGCCCCCCGGTCTTCTCTATGCCTTCCCTCCGTTCCCCCTCTTACCGAGGGTGATACAGAAGGCCATTTACATGGAGAGCGAGATGATTTTGATTGCCCCGCACTGGCCTCGTCAAGTTTGGTTTCCTTTCCTACAGAGGCATGCGATAGAAGGTCCATGGTTTCTGGATCCGGTGCCAGACCTGTTGACTCGTCAGTCAGGACGGCTCCATCCGTCTCTCAGGTCCCTGAAGTTGGCAGCATGGTTACTCCACTTCCATTCTTAGTCCGAGACTATGCTCTTTCGCCGGACGTGGTCCACATACTGTCTTCTTCTCATAAACCTTCCACCATCAAACTTTATTCCAGTAAATGGAAAAGGTTTGCCTTCTGGGCTCAAGAGCGGGTATAGATCCTCTCACTGCACCAGTATCGGAGGTTCTGAATTTTCTGGCCTCCCTTTTTCAGTCGGGCTCTTCAGTTTCTACCATTAAGGTTCAGCTAGCGGCCATCTCTAATTTTCATGCTTCATTTGAACCTTCATTGATGTCTCACAAACTTTGTAAGGCTTTCCTTAAAGGGGCTTGGCTCCTTAGGCCTCCTTTATCTCATCCTGTCCCCCCTTGGGATTTGAATATGGTTCTTGCTGCCCTAACTGCCCGTCCTTTCGAACCAGCTGCTACCTGTGATTTAAAATTTCTGTCTTGGAAAACGGCCTTTTTAGTAGCCATAACGTCTGCCAGGTGTGTTTCAGAACTTCAAGCTCTTTGTTCTGATCCTCCCTATTTGATTTTTCACAAGCATAGAGTTTCATTGAAATTAAACCCTGCATTTATACCAAAAGTGGCCTCCTCTTTCTGTATTCAACAAACTATAGAACTCCCTGTCTTTTTTCCAGAATTCTCTAATAGCATAGAATATACTTTGCATCAATTGGACGTACATAGACAACTGCGTTTTTATTTGAATAGAACCGCTCAAACGTGGAAATCTAATCAATTGTTTGTTTCCTTTGCAGTGAACAAATTGGGTCAACCAGTAACAAAAACCTCCATATCTAAATGGATTAAAGATTGTATCATTTTATTTATTCACAGGCTAACAAAGACCTCCCCTTTCCAGTCAAGGCTCATTCTACCAGGGCAATGGCTACTTCCGTAGCTTTTCACTCCAAGTTATCAATAGATGATATTTGTGCTGCAGCAACCTGGACTTCTCCGCACACTTTCATTTCTCATTACAAATTGGATGTGGTTTCTCGAGGCAGAGCTTCCTTTGGTT
Source organism: Protopterus annectens (assembly GCF_019279795.1). NCBI lineage: Eukaryota > Metazoa > Chordata > Ceratodontiformes > Protopteridae > Protopterus > Protopterus annectens. The sequence goes on from NC_056739.1 coordinate 162,889,523, forward strand.
CCACAGTTCTCAGGAGTGTTTTCCAATGAGCCACCCGGGATGTAGGTGCTAGGGACGCTGTCCTATCTGTCATGAATGTAGGCGAGATAGGATCCCATTACATCCTTTAGTTATGTACTTACCATAACTTTGGATGTATGGGATCCATCTTGCCTACATTCATAAGTACCCACCCTCCTTCCCCCTTCCATTTGGATTTAGAGGAGCTGTAGTCCCTTTTTTCTTGGCGTTCTTTCTTGAAGAACTTTAGTTGGTTATAGTGACTACTAGTTTTTCTGTGTTTGCATGGATGTATGAAAGCGAACAAACAAGATCTGGGGAAGCAGGTGTAGTGCATCCTGGGATAGGGAGTAGCCCAGCCAATGAGAGACTTCGTGCTAGTGTATTAGTTGCCGAGTCGGAGCCAATGGATCGGCTCCGAACCCATCTGTCATGAATGTAGGCGAGATGGATCCCATACATCCGAAGTTATGGTAAGTACATAACTAAAAGTTTAATTTGTTGCTCACTTAAATATATATTTCCTTTTACAGTATCAAAAACACAACTAATCCCTCTGGATTACCATTATGGAATTTATTAAAGTGCAATGCTATGGGGCTAGTTTGTTTATAATTTTTTATGTCTCTAACATGTTCTTTTATTCTACATGCAAGAGACCTCTTAGTTTCTCCCACATAAAATGTATTGCATGTACATCTCATACCATATATAACTCTCTCCATATTGCAATTAAAAATGCCATTTGTAACAAAAGAAACCCCATTGATAATATTAAATTCCTTAACTACATACTTGCAAATACTACATTTACCACAAGCTGTAGTACCCAGCTGTTCTACTTGCTTTCCCATTTTAATATTAGGCATATTAAACCAACTGTGAACAATAAAATCTTTGATACTTCTGTCTTTTCTATATGAAAAACCCATTCTTTTATTGCTTAAAAAATATACCTCACTTTTGACCAAATTCTAACTACATTTAACTTGTTCTATAATCTGATCAGACAATACAGAAAAAGTTGAAACAAAATAAATAGTCACTAATCTTCCTTTTAGTCCTAATATTTTTAATAATACCTTGTTTCTCATTTTTCCTTACCTTTTTCAAACTCTCATTTACATCCCTTTCATTATACCCTCTTAATATAAATTTATTAAAACTTTGAATAAATTCATTCTCCATAATTCATGGATCACTACATAATCTCTTAATCCTATTAAATTCTGTATATGGTAAAGCTTTTATTGTATGTGATGGATGAAAACTTTTTCCATGTACAGTAGATCCAGCACCATGAAATTTCCTATATATACTATAATCTATATTTTTACCCACACGTCCTTTCAATAAAACATCTAAGTACTTCACTTCATTACCTATTTGTAAACCATCAAATTTAATACCCATATTATTCTCTTGTATTTGATCTAAAAACACGGAAACTTGTTCCTGCCCTCCTTTATAAATGAATATAAGATTGCCAATAAAGTGAAAATATTTATACACATACTTCTGAAAAAATTGATTAACATATATGCACTTGTTTTCAAAATATCCCATAAAAACATTAGCATGACTGGGGGCAAAACTGCCCCCATCGCTGTGCCCTGTTTTTGTCTATACAAAGTACCATTAAATTCAAACATATTGTTCTTTAAACACATACTTATCAATTCCACTATAAATTCCACAACCGGGCTCTGTCCCGTATAATATTTTATAGCACATACACCATCTTCATGTTTAATATTGGTGTATAAGCTGACATCAATAACAAAAAAAAATACATATTATTCTCCCATTTTATGTTTTTGATTTTTTTCCAAAAAATCAAAAACATCCTTAATGTAAGATGGTAATTTATATACTGTCGGTAACAAATATTCATGCAAAAAACAAGAAATATTTTGCAAAAAACTACTACTTGCTGACACTATGGGTCGTCCCGGAGGGTCATCAACACTTTTGTGTATCTTAGGTATACAATAAAAACATGGCATTCTTGAATTTTTAACATTAAATTTTTCTTTAACATCCTTATATGTAAAATAATGTAATCTATTTCCTTTATCTACAATATCCTTATACTGCCTTTGTGCCTTCTCGTATTGGATAATATCAATTTTTTCATATACCATTTCATCATTAAGATGTGTGTAACACATTTTTAAATATTATGAATAACAACCAGTTTACTGCCTTTGTCGGACGGTTTGAATACTAAATCAGACTTTTGACATAAATTCATTAAACATTTCCATTCATCCTTTGTAAGATTATATTGTATATCCTTCTTCCTCACAGTAAACTTTTGAAATTCTGTATCAATACTATGAGTAAGTGACTTATGAAAATACTTAATACTTTCATTGCGTTGTGGTGGCATAAAATCACTTTTAACTTTCACAGCACTTGTATCTAATTCACAATATGCATTAATACATTCTTCAGAACAACATGAATAAAAACTATCATTCATATTATCATCTGAGCTAACATCTTCTTCATTTTCACTTGTATTATTCATAATATCTTCCATCACATTACATTTAAAAAAAATCCAATAGATGTAATTTACGAGAAAAACAAAAAACATCCGTTTTTAACACATGTAACCTAGGCAAAACCATAGGTATAAATTTCAACCCTCTGTTGAGTATATCCAGTTCACAATCAGATAACTCACAACCAGATAGATTAATAACATACTTACAATCAATGTGAAGTTTATGGTGAACAACAGAACTAGTCCCATTTACCCTTTTTAAATATCCGTTGGTTGGCGTACCCATCTCTATATTGTCCCTGTCCATTCCAACTCCGTTTACGCATCACATTTGCTTCACGAAAAACACTCAATCCTTTACCATTTCCTGGTTTAGGAAGCACAGGAAAATCATCATTGTCTGTTTCTCCCTCTGTATGTGATATTGGATTGGATTCACTATTGTGGTGAAGTACTGTTTCCTTCGTTTTTTCTGTGGTTATATATAGGTTCGTAGGTTCATACTAGGCTATCTGCCCTAGGGCATTTATAAGCCTAGCCAGAGTGTGTTTGGCTTTCGCCACCCATTTTAAATTAATTTTGCTATGCGTTTTTTGAGGTTAGTATACTGTGCCTCTGTCTAACAGTGACACAGAAGTGATAGCCGGGGTAAACCTACGATCTCCATCCACTCATCAAGATTCCTCTTGAAGAAAGTCAATGTGGGACTCTGCCTAACCTGGACTGGGATTTTATTCCAGAGTGAAGGGAGCCTCTGGGTTATGAATCTGTCCCTCCAGCATGTCCTATTTATTTCAGTGCTGAGGTTCAAGTCTCTCGAGCGCGTAGCTCGATGGGATTTGGATTTTCTGAGGTGCAGCATGTCCATTAATTCTGGGTTGGACATGGCTTTATACGTCCGGCACAGATCGCCTCTGAGCAGGCGGTATGCCACTGAGTAGAGCTGGAGTTTCTTTAACCGGGCAGCATATGGCATCTGTTTGAGCCCTTTGATCCTCTTGGTGAGGTACTTTTGGGGTCTTTCCAGTTGCTGCAGGTGTCTGGTAAGGTACATCCCAAAAGGGGCATTGTACTCAATTATGGGCCTGATGAGGGATGAGTAAAGAGGCGATGACCTCCCCGATCTAGATGTGAATCCCTTCATGAATAGGTGGGCTATATAAAATGTTTTTCTAACCACTTTGGCCATGTGGTTGTCAAATGAGAGATTGCTATCAACTTGGGTCCCCAGGTCCCTAATGACTTCTTCTGTACTTAATGGATTACCACCTATGTGGTAATTTGTGGGCACTGTTTTTGCCAAAGGGATGACTATACACTTTTGGCATTTAGCTTGAGGCCATGGCTCTGGCACCAGTTGTCTGTTTCTATGAGGCCCTTTTGGAGGATGCTTGTGTCGGCTGGAGAGTTGATTATGGCACCCAGTTTGCAGTCATCTGCGAACTTGGTCAGCCACAGTCCTTCTGTGTTGGCCTGTACCTCCGAGAAATATATACCGAACAAGAGAGGTCCCAGGACTGAGCCTTGTGGGACGCCACTTGTAACTGGTTTGGAGTCTGACATGGCTCCAGCAATTCTAACCATGTGGGTTCTGTCCTTGAGCCAGTTTGCAACCCATCTAGTGACATAGGGGTTTATATTTAAGCTGGTGAGCTTATCTATAATGACCGAGTGGGGTATTTTATCGAAGGCTTTTGCGAGGTCCAGGTAGGCTGTGTGGACCACCTTCCCCTCGTCAATGGCCTTGGTGACTGTTTCAAAGAAATCGACCAGGTTTAAGAGGCAGGATCTGCCCTTAACAAAGCCAAACTGGGTAGGATCCAGTGTCTGTAGGTCCCCAATATCTTTATTTATGAGGTCCATGATGATCCTTTCCATAGCTTTGCAGACCAAGCTAGTCAGGCTTATGGGGTGATAGTTTCCAGGATCCGTTGAGGCACCACCTTTGTGGAGAGGGACCACTGTTGCTGTACGCCACTCTTTGGGTACATATCCTGTAGTAAGGCTAAGATTGAATAGTAGTTTTATGTTTGGGTTTAGCTCTTCTTGGAGTTATGTAGGACGCAGCCCGGGACACCATCTGGTCCCATTGATGCTGTGTTTTTTTTGCTTTGGAGAGGGCGGCTCTTACCTGAGCATCTGAGATGTCAGGGGGGCAGCACTCTGTTGGGATAGATATTTGCCCTTTTGGTGGGGAGAGGGGGAGAAGTTTGCACTGAACCGGTCAGCTAGGATGTTGGCAATGTCTGTGGGCTCGGTGTATTTTTTGTCATTTTGGACTAATTCTGAGCATATCTGGGAATTCCTACCCAGGTTCCTAACATAACTAAACAAAGCCTTGTGATTATCCTTAGTGTCCTGTGCAATTTTTCTCTCGAAGCTGGCCTTAGACGATTTTATGAGTGCCCGTAGTTTTTTGCTAATACTGATCAGAGATGCCTTCCCTTTTTGGGATTTTGCTCTATCATGTATTAGCTTCCTCCTTCTATTGTATAGTTTGTTTATGGCTGGGGTCCACCAGACAGGACGTCTGCCTTTGGAGGATTGGGTCTTGGTTTTATTTGGGATTGCATGATCCATGCATTCCTGAAGGTGTTCATAGAATGCGTTTATAAAGGATTCTGCGGTCTGGGCCGTATTTTCCACAGGCCGGGGCTTTGAAGGATTTCGCCTCGGTTTTGAGGTGTGAAATTTGCTTTAGAGAAGTTTTTCACTGTGGTTTTCTGGGCAGGGGTGGGGTCGGGATGTGAATATCCAGTGAGATTAGTTTATGGTCTGATCTTACCAGTGAGGGATACACTTCTGGTCTGGAGCATAGTGTCCCCATGTTGGTGATGATCAGGTCCAGTATGTTTTCCCCTCTTGTGGGAGTGGTAACAAGTTGTTCCATAGCATTTGAGTTTATAAATTCTAGGAACCTTTGGGCTAGGGTGTTGGAGCTAGAGTAATGCTCCCAGTCTATGTTTGGGTAGTTGAAGTAAGCCCAATATAATGGTGTTTGGAGAGACCTTCATATTTTCCAGTATTCTCAGGAAGGCCAAGTGGGGTTCCTGTGTTTGGGAGGGTGGTCTGTAGCAGGCTATAAACTGGAAGGCAGTTTTACCCACAGTTAGTTGCACATGGATAGTCTCTGATGCTTCGTGCTGTGCCACCAACCTGGAGGTGTGGGTATCTTTGTGAATATTGATACTCCCCTCCTTTTGTGGTTCGGTCCAAGTTTTGGGGCGAAAAGCATGGTATGAGGTATAACCTGGTAGTGCTGGGGTGCTCTCAGGAGCCTTGAACCAGGTTTCTGTTACTGCACAGATATTGATGTTCTCCATGCTAAGGAGAGTTTCAAGTGCGTGCATCTTGAGGTTTAGACTTCTGGCGTTGAGTAGCATTACTCTTAGTTTCTTATCCCTTGTGATACCTATGGAGGTGGGTTTGTCTTTTGAGCCTTGCCTAAAAAAGGCACTATGGGGGTAGCAAGAGCCTTTGCCAATATCCGAAAGCCCAGGGGTGACAGGTGCAAGCCGTCCCTAGCGAGGCATCGTGGCTTGTTTAGCATGTCATCCCAGGCTGACAGGCATTGGATCCTCTTTGAGTGACACCAACATGATCATCTTGTCTTCATATTGTGGCATCATTCTTGGTGAGGGTAAGATGCTACTCAAGGTCAGGGTCATACCGGCCTGGGCTACATGCTCAGAGAGCTCCTCTATGTCTCTTTTCATGTAGTCCAGGGAGATACGTCTCAGGTCATTCACGCCAGCATGGACAATGACTGAGTCGTATTTGTACTTGCCTTGGAGTGACCTGAGTGCTTGTGTTATGTGGCGGATCATAGCGCCCGACAGGCAGCTCACCGTGACCCTCTCCTTGTTCAGCCTGGTGAGCGGGACGTCAGTGTGCCTGATGATAGTCACCTATTACAAGTGTATCAGGTGTGTTGTTTAGCCTTAAGGGCTGTGACTGTTAGGCACACTGGCTTTGTGAGTTATGTGTTGCACGTGTTTTGTTTTGGGGTAGCGGTTGCTTGGGTGTCTGCTTTGGAGGTCTGTGCTGCTTAGGCAGATTTTTATTTAGAGCCTCCGAGTATGTTTTTGTGTGTTTATGTGTTTGGTTTGTTGTCGTGGTAGGTCTATGTGAGACTGGAATTGTAGTGAGTGTGGTTTCCTTCTCCTCCTGACTGGTTACGCCAGTACTGAGTTGAGAGAGCTTAGCCTCCAGTTTGGCTATATGGTTGCATCTCTCACATGTGTTGGAATTTGTTGGGAGGAGGAGAGGGTTGTCTGTGTACATGAGGCAGTTGTAACATTGCCTCAAGATTCCCAGATTCACCTGCTGGACCGGAGAGGAGATTGACAACTGACCTTTGGACATGCTAGAATAGTATTGGGAATTCCTTTATAATTGAAAAAAAGGGCCAATGGGGAACAAGGTACTCAAGGGGAGTTTGTGAGGGTGTAGTGCTTTTAATTTTTTTAGAGCTGACTTATATAATTGCTTTAGTGAGCAAGTGCCAGGTAACTTAAATGCAATGTGTTACAGGTAACCTAAATGCAAAAACGACAAACAGTAACTTTCTTACAAGTGAAACAAGGAAATAAGTACAGTAAGCAATACAGCTATCACTAGGGATCCACAGAAGTGCTAAAAGGCCGCATTTTAGGTGGAATTAGCGTTTCAGGGAAATAAACAAACAACAAGCATACAAATAAAGCTAGATTCAGCAGGCCTGGATCTAGTCTATGCTACAGCAAACAAGGTGTACCAATTTCAGTAAGAAACAGTTAGAATATGCAGGCACTATAAGCCTTTAACCAGATATTCCCTGCTCAGAAGGGCAGAGTCCAGCCTGTCCTCCCACAAGAGTGCAGACCGCAATCCTTCCTAACGTAAAATAACTGGCCTGAAGCCCAATTGCTTAAACCAGAACTAATACACTTTTAGAATAACAGACACTGAGCTCTCAATCAGCAGTTCCTAACCTAGAAGGATGTAAGCTGCCTGTCCTGCCACCACAGTGCAGGCCACAAACCTTCCTAATGTAAAACAACTGGTCTGAAGCCCAAGTGCTTAATCCAAAAGGCTTAGAAATGATAGCTACACTTTAATCAAGTTACTACCAGCAGTAATAAATACAACTGAATACTTTAAAAAATGCCTGGATTAGTGCTCAAGTTATACAAACAAAGCTAGATACAGCAGGTCTGGATCTAGTCTATGCTACAGCAAACGAGGTGTACCAATTTCAGTAAGAAGCAGTTCAAATATGCAGGCACTATAAGCTTTAACCAGAAATTCCCAGCTCAGAAGGACAGAGTCCAGCCTCTCTTCCCACAAGAGTGCAGAACACGAACCCTCTTAATGTAAAATAACTGGCCTCAAGCCCAAGTGCTTAAACCAGAATTAAGACACTGAGCCCTCAATCAGCAGTTCCCAACTTAGAAGGATGTAAGCTACCTGTTCTGCCACTACAGTGCAGACCACAAACCTTCCTAATGTAAAACTGGTCTGAAGCCCAGGTGCTTAAACTAAAAGGCTTACAATGAGTTACACCAAGCAGTAATAAATACAATTGAGTACTTTTAAGATGACGCAAGAGCTAAATAAAGTAAGAAAAAACACAAATACAGTTTTTGAAAGAGAGAAAGGAGAGAGAGAAAGGAGTAGCAGAAACTAAGCTGATTCAGGAGTAGCAGAAACTAAGCTGATTCAGGAACTCTTGTCCATTTCATGTGAAGGTAAAAGAAAAAAATGTCAACCTGTGTCTAAGCTTATTGTGTCTAAGTGGGTGCCTCATGCTATTCAAGGCAATTCCAGGCAGGGTCAAAACTCATTACGTCAGGGCCTTTGCTTCATCTGTGACTTTTTGGAAAACAAATGAATTCTAGAAGTGTTGTGAAAGTAGCAAATTGTTCTGTGCAGGTCTCGGACCATTATGCAGGGGCTCACAAACCCTCCTCGTTTCTCTTCTCAGTAAGTCTAAGCTTTCGCATACAGTGTTACTCTAAGGCTATTGCAGTAGTGATCATAATGACGAACATTAGAGCCGTGTAATTTAGTTTATCATAACATTAACCATAACAGGAGATGTTTGAACACTGCTGCTCCTTCCATACATCCCCTTATTTTGGTATGGTTTTATTTACGGGAAAGGACATACAGTTTTACTTTCGTAGCATTGACTGTTGCATTGCTTTAGCCTCCCTGTCTCTCTCTTAACATGAAAGCTGTGCAGGGTATGACGTATAAATCACAGATTAGAGTATGCCCAGTTAGAGCAGCACCACCGCAGCCAACTCTGGTTTCTTTTACTCTCTCGACTCAGAGTCTGATTGGGATGAGACTGAGCCACAGTGCTGGTGCTGAGGCCCAGGGGTCATCTCTAACATTTTCAGATCTGTCTCTTTCCCCTCAGTTCCTCAGTGTGTGACAGCTCAGCACTGGCGGGAGGTTGGCATAATGGTTAAGGTGTTTACTTTACCTTACAAACTGTAGTCAGGTTGGTTCTGAGAGTACAGTACTCCTTTCCTTATTGGTTTCCTTTTTTCTCTTTAGTCTGGCTTTGTCAGATTTGCATGAGTCTCGGAGCTGAAGCACTGGAGCCATGGCACAGGGGTTGGCATCAATTTGAAAATTTTTTGGATCTATTCCATCCCCTTGGTGCCTTGCCACTTGATAGTCTGGAATACGTGTTCGCCTCTGCGGTGGGTTGGGTTGGTGCTGATGGTACCCTACTCATTCTCCTAGAAGGTTGGGTAGCTGCTCCCTCCATGACACTTTTCTTCGGTTTTTGAGAGGGCTCTTTCCAGGGCAAGAGATGAGCTGTCTGCAACACACTCTGTTCTGTCCCAAACTCCTGTGGATCCAGTCTCTGTCCACTCATCCTGATCGGGGACAGTCTGCCTCCTTCGGCCTCAGGGGTTCTTACTAGGTGAAATCCTCCTTTTTATTCTGAACCTTGCCAGAAGCCCACACAGGGGAGGCGGATTTTAAGAAATAGACTTGTAAGAAGAGACATTTCTCTCCTCTTCAGAGTCGATCACTGAAGACAGATCTCTTTGAGAAGGAGGGCTCCCAATGATCCCCTCTAGAAGACTTCTCCTTTGGAGACGTTCTAGAATTGATGAGACAAAGTGGGGGTTGGTCCACCAGTTCCTGAGGAGGAGTCATTCCTCGAGTGTTCTGGGCTTTGTTCTTCTACCTTCTGGGTGGTTCTGCCCTCTGATGAGCTAATAGATTTAGTTTCTCAGCAGGCCTGGAAGTGTGATGGAGCCAATCCCATGCAAACCTGATAAGATGTTGGAAGCACCTGGAACTAGGTCACACTGGAACAAGGGTTGCAGTAGGCACAGAAAGGAGCTCATCTGTTAACCCCCCCCCCTCAAAAAAAAAAAAAAAGAATAGAGGGCTTTGGACAGATTTGGACAACAGGCATGTGCTTCAACGACTTGAGCACTGAATTACTTTGCTTCCATGAGTCTCTTTCAGAGGGCTTGACAAAAGAGCTGACAAAATCCCTCTTGGTTAATCTACTTGCTGACATCCAGAAATCTGCAAGTCTCAATTTAACTTTTCAGTTAAGCTTCTGCTTTACAGTGCAGCTGATGTTATGACCAGGGCAGCAGGCACTGGCACTGATATTTGCATGCATGCATTGTTGTGCCTGTATGACTTAATAAAGGAGGTCTTGAAGCCTTCCACTAATGCCCCATTTCATTCAACCCTATTAAAACATAAAGTGAATGAAACTCTTACCAAAAGCAAGTAAGAAGGCAAGACCCTGTCTTCAATCAGACTGTGCTTTTCCGCCCCACCAAAGGACTTTCTCACAGAACAAAAGGTGGAATAAGTAGTGTGTTTGAAAATACCAGAGATTTATCCAGGACCCCTGCCCAGTAGAGAGGAGGGAATGATTATAATGGAGATTGCTGTGACATAGGTGAAATACTGCCATCCCAGCTATCTGGAATTTTATAAATAATTCCCTGTCATTTGTGAATATTGATTCGATTTATAGAGAAGTGTGTGTAAAGTACTGAGATAAAATGTAACCACAGCATGCCCTATTAGAATAGAACAGGAATGTACCTGCACTATTGTGACTGTTTAGATGTATATATGTAATGGAAACTGGAACACAGGAGGTTAACTTAAAAAAACATTCAGAGAAAATAGTTGAAATAGTTTCATAACCACGTAATAAGAGATGTTATCTCTCCATTTCAGTGCAGTAACAGACACAATGTCTAGAGCTAGAAGTTTGTTGTATTGTCTTGAAAGAGAAGTAATGGTTTAAGATGTAGAAGTGTTTTATTGTTTTATGACTTCCAGGATCTGCAAACATCTGAGAGAGATGTATTTTTCACAGAGAGATGCTAAAAGTCTGTCAGTTTCTGACAAAGGGGGTTTAGCTTGGGAGCTGAAGTAAGGTGACAAAAAGTGATGTCATCCAAGTTAACCCAGCAGTAGTATTTGATATTAATTTAAGAACTCTCTCAGAGTGAGACTGTGCATTTTGTATTTTATCTTTGACCTAACAAAAACATCCACTCATCACCACCTTCTGTGCTTGCCTTGTTGTAAGAATTTAAGGCATAGTAACTCTTTTAGATTCAGACAGGAATATAGTAAAGTGTAGCTTAGATGTTTTCTTGATTTTGAGACGTGCAATGTTTTAAATATTTCTTGTGATTTTGAACTCTGATGTAACATATTATGGAGTATTGTCTTGTTTGTTTATTATTTATTATTAAATATATTTAAACCTTTTAATTGTGGATGGTTTGTTTAGAGATATTTAAGCTCTTAGAGTAGTTGCATATATCTATTTGAGATTGTACCGGCCACTCCTAAATAGCCTTGCACGTGGTCAAACTGACATTTGGATTGATAGTAACATTACACAGCAGGATTGGACACCCTTTGTTAAGGGCTTTAAAGTAGCTGATAAAGAGTGGCTAGTGGCTGGTGGCAGTGGAAATAGTCTGGGAAGAAGGGGGGGGCATAACTGGGGCATAACTAGTAAACCTGTGCCAGCCTTTCCTAGGAAAGAGAGAGTGTGTTTGTGTGTGTTTGTGTGTGTTTGTGTGTGTTTGTGTGTGTTTGTGTGTGTTTGTGTGTGTTTGTGTGTGTTTGTGTGTGTTTGTGTGTGTTTGTGTGTGTTTGTGTGTGTTTGTGTGTGTGTTTAAGTCAAATCTCACTGTGTGTGAGAGCTACTTCGGCAGGGGCACGAAGCACTGGTTGGACAGAGAGGGTTCTGGAGATCTTGGTCTGGCCACTCATCTGAGATGTCAACCCTATTGCAGTGCCAGTGGGGATTTTATTGTGGATCTGGAGGAGAAGGGAGAAACCAACCCCAGACTAATCTCTGCGTGCTCCTAAGGGAAATTGCAATTTACTATGTGTGTACTTGTCATCCTCCCATTGTGTATGCCCCCCACTGTTGCCAGTGGTGAGGATTGAGGCTCCTTGATTACTGGGCCAGTGTTTGGGCGTCTCATATTAATTGGTTGACAGTGGTGGGATGTCCACATCACATATTAATTGACTTGTAGTAGTGATCTACATATTTTGATTCAGTGGTGTGGATATTGAATTCCTGTAGCCTGTAAACAGTGGTCACTAAGGAAGTTGTTTGTACTCTTGTCAGCCACACAGTGAACATTGAGTTTCATATCACAATTTTTTTTTTTTGTTAGCTTAGTTAGTCAGGGAGAGCAGGCAAGCATGTCAGCAGAGGAATATGGCAAGCTAACAAGGAGCCAGTTGGCTGATGTGCCAGGCTAAGGGGACTGGTTCATGTTAACCTGACTAAAGCAGAAATTATTGCAGCCTTGGACACAGCACCATCACAGACCAGCAATCAGGAAGACAACAGGCTGGCCTTGGAAATGTACAACTCACAGAAAATGGACCGTTCAACCTTTCTACAGAGGACTTAAAAATCCATCTGGAGTTAGAGACTTGAATTGGAGGCCAAACGGTTGGGAATAGAATCAGCAGTGAGACTCCAGCAGGAGAAACAAATGGAAATAGAAGGAGAAGAGAGACTGAGACGTCTGGAAGCTGAGGAGAATGAGAGGCAGAGGCAACATGAGAAGGAGATGCCAACTCTTCACCGGAGTCATGGTGGTAATGGGGAAGGGAGTAACCGAACCCCAGAAGCAACAAAGGTCAGTAAATTTCTTCCACAGTTTACAGAGGGGAATAATTTTGATAATTTCATTCATATGTTTGAAAGGGTATGTAAACAGTGTAATGTTGACCAAGGGTTCTGGATACGGTTCCTGACCCCCTCCTTACTCCATGGGTAAATCTGCAACTGTTATTTCTAAATTGTCTGTTGCTGATTAACTTAAAACATTCTAAAAGACAGTTTTTAACAGTATTATAATTTAAGCAAACCCGTGAAGCTTATAGAAAAACATGTAGTGAGCATAGGCGCAAGGCATATGAAAGTGTGAGAATATATTGCTGAACTAAGCACTTATTTTCATAGGTGGGTGAGTGGATGTCAGGTCACCACTTTCAAAGGGCTGACAGACCTTTTGATAAGGGAACAAGCCCTTCGCACTTTGCTTGAGGACATGAGAATCTGGTTAGCAGATAGACAATACAATACTGCAGATGAGTTGGGGAAGAAGGAAGACCTATACCTAGGAAGCAGGGCATCACTGTACAGGAAAGGGACACCCAGTCCTGCTCATGGGTCTGAGGGAACCCATGGTGGGAAGCCCAGACTGCCCCAACAGAGTCCACCAGTAGCAGGGGAAGCCACTAGTCCAGGTATACATCCCGGACCAAGAGTTAAATGTTTTAAGTACAACCAGTGGAGCCATGTATCATATAGATGTCTATGGAGGCAAGGTGGGGGAACAAAATATGGGAGAGCTGGCAAGCAGGAGTGACAGAATGCCAGCTGTAAGGTGTCTCGAGACAACAAGGGTACCAGACTACCACAAGAGGTTGTATCCTGTCTTGGTGAATGGGAAGGAAGCCATCGCTGAGAGACAGTCTCTGACCTAACCATTGTGAAGCCTGCAATGGTTAAAGAGGAGTACTTCTTGCTTGGGCAGTCAACTCCAGTCAGAGCTTTAGGAGGGACCCCATTCCATATACCTTTGGCTAGGGTTCACCTTGACTGTAAGGGTGGAAAGGGAAGCCAGCAAGTAGGTGTGTTTGAGGATATCCCTACAGATGTTCAGATAGGGAATGATTTGATGATGTAGTACCCTGTATGCATGCAGTTACACACAGTTAGGCTTAGAGACAGGTATGTGGGTCTGGTAGCCTGGGGGAGACCCAGACAGGCTGCACACTTGTAGCCAGGACTGGTGAGGTGGTTACTTCAGGGAGGGAGCTACCCTGTAGTAGTGAGACTGAAGGTGAGCCACAGTTGCTTGTTTGGTACTGATGTTCTCCTGGACAGAGTGACTGCAAGGGCAGAGGTGAGTAGCAGAACACAGGCTAACAGTGAGGCATTGCTGTTAGAGAATACCAGACTTCCTGTGGAAGGGGCAGCTGGGAAGGGTTACGGATAGATTAAGACTGGCTCAGCTCTCAGACCCTACATTACAAGACCTGAGAGAGGTAGCCAGTGAGGCACCTGATTTTCAAGGGAAAGGGGAATCTGTATACTGGGACAAAGAGTTACTGTATAGAGAGTGGACCCCTGAGGGAGGGCTAGAGAGTGACAGAATGCAGCAGTTGGTAGTGCGTAGAGCCTACCATCTGGCACTCCTAGCCCTAGCCCTGATATTTCCTTTGCAGATCATATGGGCATAAAGCATACCAACAGATGTATTGTGCAGAACTTTTATTGGCCTGGAGTTTCTAGAGATGTAACAGGTTACTGCAGGACCTGTGAACAGTGCCAAAAGGTAGGCGAGACAGGGTGAAAAGCTCCTTTTGATGCCTTTGCCTGTGATTTGAGGAGCCATTTCATAGGGTAGCTATGCATATTGTGGGCCTATGACTACCCCAAGGTCCACAGGGAAGAAATGTTTCCTAGTGATAGTAGATTATCATACCAGATACCCTGAGGCGATACCCTGAGGCAGTGGCATTGTCCTCCACTGAGGCAGAAAAGGTGGCAAATGCTTTTGAGATTTTCAGCAGGGTAGGTTTCCCAAAAGAAATACTGACAGAGGTGCCAATTTCATGGCAGACCTGCTGGCTTGTCTGTGGAAGTACTGTGTGGTGAAGCACCTAAAGACTACCCCCTACCATCCCCAGACTAATGGTCTTGTTGAGAGGTTAAACTGTACACTCAAGACGATGCTACAGGCATTTGCAGACCAGTGGGACAAATATTTGCCCCGTCTATTTGCTTACAGAGAGGTTCCCCAGGAATCCATAGTTTTTTTTTACATTTTGAGTTGCTGTATGGGCATAGGGTGAGAGGACCTCTAGATCTGATTTGTGAAGTGTGTGCGTGCATGTGTGTGTGCGTGCATGTGTGTGTGCGTGCATGTGTGTGTGCGTGTGTGTGTGTGTGTGTGTGAATCCTACTAGGAGTCTGTTGTGGCCTAAACCTCTGGGCACGGCTCAGGGAACTTATGTGCTTGTCCCAGGAGAACCTGTCAGAAGCCCAGCAGCAGGAAAATGTCTGGTATGACAGGAATGCTCGAGCTGGAGAATATGCTGTGAGACAGCAGGTTATGGTTCTCATTCCTGTCAGTAATAAGCTGCAGGCAGTTTGGGAGGGACCCTTCAAAGTGGTAAGGAAGGTTCGTTATGTTAACTACATGGTAGAACTGCTGGGCAGAAGGCAGGGGCACAAACTGTAACATGTTAACATAATGAAAACTTACCATGAAAGAGATGCCCTTGTGCTAAGAATTTGCAGTAGAATGCAGGAGGAGTCTGAGCAAGCCAGTCAGCAAAATCCCAAGTTACTATGGTGGAGCCTAGGATTGCAGGCATGTGATATAATAGTGCAGCACTGTGCTGACCCCAGTACAGTGCTGCACTGTCACGTGATATGGCAACGCAGCACTGTACTGGGGTCAGCAATGCCAAGGCAGCTGGGATCTCAAGACAGGGTATGGGGTAATGTATTTCCAGATAGGCTTATCCTTCTTAAGCAGCGTTTCTCAAGAGTCACTTGAAAAACTAAGTTGAGGCTTCGAAGGGGGGAAAGAAGTGTGACGAAAGGAGTTACTGCCAGCACAGCTAGCTGGAATTTTGTAGGTAATTATTTTGTTTGTGAATATCAAATTAATTTATTACAAGATACTTGCGTTAAAAATGTATTGGAACTGTTTATCATGTGTATATCAGTCTGCTTTGTACAGAAGTTTGTGTTGAAAAGTTAATTGTAAAGTGCTATGTTTAAAATATATCCACAGTGTGTCTTACTAGAAGAGAACAGAAATGTACATGCACTATTGCAGCTGTTTAAAGATGTATATATTTTAAAAGTGGAAAATGGAATACAGGAGTTTAGCCTCGGTCTAGCAAACCTTAGAAAAATATCTGAAGTTAAATTACTTTATAGGCTACACCATAAAGATGTTTCAATGTGGCTAGAGAGACAAACTCTGTACTAGGAAGCTTTCTGTGTTGTCTTTAGGGTGAGCTAATTGCTACTTTGGATGCATGAATGAATGTAATTGTTTTATGACTTCCAGCATCTGCCAAAGAAATGAGCATAAACCCTTGTATGAGTGTTTTACAGGTACATTTTAAATACTGCCAGCTTCAGCAATGGGGGTTTGCATGAGAACTAGAAGTCGGATCGCCAGAAAGAATGTCATTCTGCAAGCTATCCCAGCAGTAATGTTTTGGATGATATTTTGAGAAGCCTCTTAGTGAGATAAAGTATTCTGCATTCTGTCTTGGACCTAAGAACAAGAACCATTCACCACATATGCCTTGCTCTAATAGTAAGTTACTAGGGAATAGTATAATTCTCTTAGATACAATACAGTCAGGAATATAGTAAAGCTTAGTTTAGATATTTTTTTATTTGTTTGAGACTGTCCTGCAATGTTTTAAATATTTCCTGTGGTTTTGAACTGTGATGTCACTGTAAATGTATATTGAGTATTTCTTTTTCTTTTATTATTTATTATTAAATATATTTAAACCTTTCATTGTGGCTGATCTGTGTAGAGATATTTTAAGTTTTGAGAGTACTTGCATATTGATTTGGTGACACTGTGTGGGCCAATCCTACTAGTCTTGCTCTTGGTCAAACTACCATCTGTGTTTAATATTAATATTACACAATGAGATTGAACATCCTTTGGTAAGGGCCTTAAGGTAGCTGGCAGTGACTGGTGGCAGTGAAAACTACCTTATAGTCTGGACAAAAAAGAGAATAGCTAGTAAACCTGTGCCAGCCTTTCCTAGGTGTGTGTTGTGTGTGGTGTGTGTAAATCAAACCTCAGAGTATGTGTGTCTGATACTTGGGCAGGGACATGAAGCACTGGTTAAACAGAGGGGGCTGAGGGTCTTGGCTTGGTCACTCAGCCAATATCTCAACTCTAGCTGTGCCAGTGTGGAGTCTTGTTAGGGATCTGGAGGAAGAGGGAGAAACCAGCCCCAGACTAACTGTGGTCTGTGTGCTCTTAAGGGAAATTTCACTTGATGCAGAGAGCTGCATCTGGAAATACGTGTGTACCTGTCATCCTCTGTGAGCATCCCCCCTCAGGTGCCAGTGGTGAGGATTGAGGCTCCTTGATTACTGTTCCAGTGGAGGGATGTTACAGTAGGGGTTTGTTCTCTGAATAATATCAGAGGAACACCCCTAGGCCCCTCCGAAATTATCAGCCATATTTTCTCCCGAGCGTTAATAACTGATGTCTGCAAAGCCTCCTCGGACGTACTTGAAGTCTGATCCCTACTGGCCTCCAACCCTGGGCGCAATAGGGGAATCTAGTGACAAAGCTGGGTGAACATCCAGGCATTCGATTGCCTAGGTAGAGACGTCCAGCAGGGACTGAACAGCAGAAGATTCCAGCCTAGGCTCCGTGGCCACCTTCTACACTGACTGCTGTCCCTGGGAGTGGGAAGTACCCAACATCGTGTCTTTTGCAAGAAGCTTAAGATGCTGATTTTCAAGTTAAAGCACCAAAGAAGGTAGTCTGCTATGAAGAGTTTTAAGTACAAAAGCCTGACAAATGGAACAGGCTGTATGGTTGTGAGAGGCACATAAGCAAAAAAGCCACTTGATTGTGGAGGTCTTTATGGGGAGTCTGTTTCCCAGACTGGCATTTGCCCTTTCTTGGATGACATAAAACCCCACAAGCAACAATAAAAAAGATAAAGTTTAAAAAAGGGGGGGGGGGCAGTTATCTGCAATGGCTTGGTGAACCAGCAGCGGGACAGGCATTCAGACCAATGATCAAGCGATAGCGTTCTGACTGGCAGCAAAGACGTTATGAGGATGATACTCGAGGCTATGACTTTGTAAGAACTAGAATGTTTGATAATTAGAGACATTCTCATTGCGGACTATACAAAGGAAAGGGAGAAGTTGAGGTTTATTGATTTATCTAGCAACATCTGTATTTGATAAGAACTTTAGGTAGAAGTTCACAGCATAAGCAAGTACATCTGACTTTAAAGTCATTGAGAAGTATTTTAATCTTCTGTTATGCAATGAGAGTATAATAACTTGAGGGCAGTCATGTGTGCTACTTATGTGAAAAGTACTTTGGTAAAGAGGAAATGTAAAAATAAATAAAGAAGTTAATTAGCTTAGTTACCCAAATGAGGTAAAAGCTTGCACAGCTGAAAATAACATTATGCTAAACTGGGCGTATTTAAAAGCAGCAGTAAGAATGTTGCTCTGAATAAGTAATGAAGTCATTACTGAACATGGTTTGTCCCAAAAACATAATGCTCTTCAGACATTCCTTAACACACACAGTACATTTCCATTTACTAATACTAAGCAAGTCTGTTTCATGTTGAGGTTTTGATGTCCAAAGTTATGAATACCTGAAATTTTGAAAAAGGTGCTTGCACCCCCATATTGAGGGAATCACCCTTTCATTCCATACTTTACCTCTGAATCAGCGGCACCTTCTGGAAAGAGCAAATCAAAAAATGCCATTTTTTGCAGTTTTGCCACTCTTTGTTTTAGAGCTTCAAAGTTCCAGCAGGCAAGTAATTCTCCTAGGGTTTTTATGAAACCACTGGATGGCAAACATTTTATAAACCAAACACCTGTTTGCCTGCATGTTTGTTATTTTTATATCGAGGTAGGATAGAAGTTCTTCACAAAAGAGGCTGAAGAGTCACATTTTGGCCACTGCTGGATAGGATTAATTTGTGGGATGATAATGTTTAGCGTCTTTGTAAGTGGGAGCTACCAGGTAGCATTGAATTATTTGTTACACATTTTAAGATTTTTACCAGTGCTTTGTTTCCCTTTTTTTTCAGAATGTTTGGCCTAGGAAGGGAATACAACTTCACACAACCAAATAACAGAGGAGAGTTTGAAATTGCAGAGGGAATTAGTTCTACTGTCTTTCGTGCTATACTGGTAAGGCATTGCAGACTATAGATATATTACAGTAATGAAATGTGTATTCTGAGAAGGAGATAACACTGCTACATTCTTAAAGTTTGTGTACTTATGGTTTAGGTTTTGTTCATCCATTTATAAAGGGTGTTAATTTGTATCCATCACAAGCTAAGATAAAGTCTAGCAGTATTGCAGAAAGATTCATAATTGCAGGATTTTTTTAAAGCCGAGAGTGTAAAGATAGTATGAGAATGAATGGCCCCATGCATTCATAACAGTAGTTCAGGAAGTTGTCATTCAACAAGTAAAGTGTAGTGCTAAAGGAGAAAATCATCTTTTAAAGCAGGAGCAACAGATCAGTGTGATTAATCTTAATGGAGAAATTTGAAGTGGTGCACAAAAATATTTTATTTCTAAGTTTGTAAGAGCAGTATTTAAAATTTGTAAATGGGTAGTGGAAAAAGTATTTCTACATCATTACATTTTTCTCATACAAGCTTGTAAAATGGTAAAGGTAAACTGGCAAGAATGCAGTGAGGTGAACAGTTCCATGTACTTAATTCAAACATATTTTCAGCCTTTCCAGCAATGTGTACTTAAGAAAGGTTTCCTCCTCATTTTTAGATGGGACCATTATTCTGAAGCATACCTCTCAGTTGTCCAGATTTTTGCAGAATGTCCAGATATTGCCTAATATTTTTGGGCTATTCCTTAAAATTGGTGTGTTTTTGGCAAATCACTGGGAGGATGTGAGGATTGAAGTCACTAAATAATGACAGACTTTTGAGTTTAAAACTTCAAATCCTTCAGAAAACGTATGTTAACAAACCTTGTTACTCTGTTAACTTTCTAAGTTTGTAAGAGCAGTATTTTTAAATCTGTCCCTGTTTTTGGACCTTTGACCCCTTTTTGTCAGGCTTTGTCCATATTTCTTGCACTAAGAGGTTGGTTGAGAGGTGTGTTCTGAAGTAGTGCTTCCTCTCTTGTATAATAAATTCTCAGGCACTTGATCCTTGCCCATCTCTAGTACTAGGCTTTTGTTCTTTGCAAGGTGTGCTGTAACACATTTTAAAGCTTTTCGTTGTGATGCACTGTGCTGTTAATTTTGTTTCTGTGCCATATTCCTGCTACCTTTAGTTCCCGTCTGCACTGGTATGCACTCGTTGTGTCCATCTTCATCTTTACTTTCTTATGCTAACACCCTAACATCTTGTGTGCTCATTTTCTTCCATTCTACTTTCCCTCCATACCATTCCCTTGTCACCAGTGGTGTAGACCGTCCACCCTGGTAAGTCTGAAGTATCTGAACCATCCTCATTGCCTCTGTCCCCAGTCTAAATGATGTATTCTTTTAAGTCTGCTAACCTGTAGTGTTATTTGTGCCTTCAGTGAGTCATCTGGTTCTTTCTTGGCTGTGGTTTTATTCCCTGAGCTCCATATTTTGTATTCCTACCTGTGCATCCTTGATTACCTTCAGACATAGTAGGGACAGAGTCTTTCCCATACAGTGCTCACCTTTGATGGCATCAGTTTTCTATCGAAGATTGCAGCACTGTTGTGAATCCCTGCTTTACCCATTCCAAGATCTTTCCTCTTTATTTAGCTGTCATTTCCCTTCTTCCCCTCTACCTATGTTAGCTCATCTTATTCACATAAGTCTATATGTAAATTTTTCCTACTCATTGTTGGGTAACCTTTCTTATTACCTTATAATGCTGCTTTTTTCTCTTGTGGTTAGAGGCCCATATGTATTGTCTTGTAGTGGAATTTCCTAGAGACTTTAGTTAAAGGTGTAGGAGTGATGTTTACCTTTTTCTGTGTATTTAAGCAGTTGCCCTTGTCTGCAAAGGGCCTGCTGTCCTTGTCATTATGATGTGCAGCAAACTTGTGCCCCCATGCTCTCATCCCATACTGCACTGATTTCAGCAAATTGCATGATGTACTCCTGTATTTACTTCTGCCCAAAGTGATTCCTGTTTTCAAAAACTTGAGTAACCTCACACCACCCACATCCACATAAACTTGCATCTTGGAAGTGCATGTTTATTGTTAAGTTACCTCAAAACTGACTGGCATGCCCAGAGCGAGATCATGGTCAAACAGGCCCCTGGGTATGGTAATGGACCAGCACCCCCCCCCCCCAGCCATTTCATTACTTGGCTAACATTCCCTAATTATAAACACTGTTCAAATATGTGTGTGCGCATACTATTTTTTCTTCTTTACTTTTACATTGATTACAGAGAATTGAATTAATTCAGAACTTTTATTTCAAGTTATAGAGCACAAAGACACGATGGACATTTGCTAAACAAAATCAGTATCGCATTGAAAACTGACTTTGCATAAACAACAGTAAACTTTTCTTCCCTTGAAACTCACTTTCGTTGAAAATGCATCTGGCCAGTGGCAGATTGTATAGCTTGGGCCCTGGGCTGTATTCAGAACCATGGGCGCCCCTGCTTACATTCTTAGGACCATGCATAAATGTATGTGTTTGGTTGAGATTCCAGATTTGTATTAAACAAAAAATGCAACTTAAAACTGAAGCATTTGTTAGACTGTGTTTTAAATGTGTAGTTGTGAATATTTTTTCTAGTAAACACTGAAACAAATTGTACGAATCAGTAGTGACTAAAGTACCCATTTCAGAACCTCTCAACCATAAAAGGCCACTGAGATGACCATCATACTCCACAAATATCCGTATTCAGTAATTATGGCTGTTTTATGACTGTGTACATGTCCCCTGTTTGAGATGAAAATGGCCACAGCAAGGTATTTCAGTTTGCTTTGCACAAATATACACTAGACCTGCAAAGACAGACTAATGATTTTTTTTAACTTAAGGCCCATTGAGATCGGTACACTTACAGGGTAAACTAATCCACATCAATAAATAAACTTTATCAACT
>NC_056739.1:162918917-162921417 GCF_019279795.1 Protopterus annectens
GCTTTCACAGCCCGTCGCCCGCTACTTTAGAGTCGCAGGCCGCTACCGACTTCCACGTGGAGTTGGCCATGCCTCTGGAAACACAAGGTATTGGAACCTCTGATACTATTCCTTCAGATGGGTCCGGAGCCGCTGAGCAGGCACTAGCTTCTGAGGGTGTATTCAGACCTAAGCATCTTTTCATTAAACCATCCTCGGCTTCAAAGGCAAAGACTAAAGCTCCTTCTAAAGCAAAGAAACAAACTCTAGCTACGTGGACAGGCCTCTATGCCCAAAAAACAGATGCTCAAAATGGCTGAAGACTTAATTACTTTGATCAGGGGTTCCCATCCCCCTCCTGATAAGAGGCCTAGGCAAGAGACTGACTACGAATCTTCAGATCAGGTTTCTATTTCTTCTGATTCCTCTTCTGATCAGGAATATTCTCTTCCCCTCTATGAGGATTCTGATGCTGAAGAATCTATACCTTCAGCTTCTCCAGAGGACTATTCATTTGGGGAAACCTTGCATACCATGAGGGAGCATTTCCACTGGGAGAGCCAAGATTTTTCAGAATCTAAAAAGAGGCTCAGGGATTTCCTTTTACTGCCTCAACACAGGCCACTAGCCATCCCACCTGTGTTAGATATTGTAGATGATGTGTTTTCGGAGTCTAGTCTTACCCCTGACTCCTTACCTCCAGCTCCTGTTAAGCCTGACAGATATTACAGGGTTCCTGACTCTCATAAATTTCTTTTTAAAAACCCTGCTGCAGACCCAGAAACTATTTCACAGGGTCCCAAAGGAGTTGAGGCTTCCACTGCAAAAAACCCTACCCCCTCTGTCAGAGATTCTAGGCACTGGATAGATGGGGAAAAAAGGTTTACACATCTGCTACCTTGGCTATAAGGGCCTTAAACTGTCAGTTTCTTATGCTCAAATGTCAGCAACATGTCATGGCATTGCTTAAACAGAAAATGCTGTTAAACTCTGAATATGCAGAAAACAAGGAAATGCAGGATTTATTGCATGCAGCTGAACAAGTTGGAAAGCATACTTTGCAATGTGGTTTTGATTCTTTGGAGGCCTTCTGCAGGGCCGCAGTTACGGGTTCTGTAATTAGGAGGCATGCTTGGTTAAACGAACAAAATCTGCCTGATCATGTCAAAGTTAAATTATTAGATGCACCTTTACAGCATGATACTTTGTTTGGTGTTAAGGCAGAGGAGGTGTTAAAGAAAATGGAGGACAAAGCTAAATCTATGCAAACTGTCAAAGATTTTTTACAAGTACAGCCACCTAGGTTTAGTAGTCACTGGCCTACAAAGAATTGGTCCTTTCCTGTGTTAGACAGACCTCAAAGGGGCAGATCCAGACGCCCTAGAGGCAGATCCCAGGCGCAAGGTTCCTACACGTCAAAGCAATGGGATGCTTCTAACTCCAAAGTTGGAGAAGACAAATCACAACCATACAGGAAACAGTCCCAATGACTTCCCCCTGCCTGCACCAAGCACTTAACTCCTGGCAGCACCCTTAGGGGGGAAATTAGCACTTTTTTCTCAAAGTTGGCACATTATAACCCAGGACAAGTGGGTTCTAAATATCATATCACAAGGGTACAAGTTCCATTTCCAAACGGTTGGCCAGATCTGCCAAAACATCAATGGGCAGAGGCACAAAAACAAGTCTCATCCCTCATGGACATGGGGGCCATTCAACAAGTACCAGAGCAAGAGCAGGGACAAGGATTTTACTCGACTGTTTCTGGTACCCAGAAAAGACAAGACCTGGAGACCAATACTGGACCTATCTATTCTGAAAACATTCCTGTATATAGCGAAATTCAGGATGATGACTTTGCAACAGCTTCTGCCCATGCTTGGCAAGAACGCTTGGCTGGTGACTCTAGACCTAAAAGAGGCATACCTGCATGTCCCAATCAGACAGTTATGCAGAAGATACCTCAAATTCAAGGCTGGCTCAATGCACTACCAATTCTCTGCACTGCCCTTTGGCTTATCTACAGCGCCCAGGGTCTATACAAAGTGCCTGGTACCAGTAATTGCATTTTGCAGACAAAGAGGAATACAAATATATCCTTATTTGGAGGACTGTCTAATTCAAGCAGAGAACAAGGACATTCTTCTACAGCATCTGGCGTTTGCGAAAAGACTTCTAACATGCCTAGGGTACGCAGTCAACGAAAAGAAATCAAAACTAGTACCCTCTCGAGATAATATTCCTGGGTGCAAGCTTAAATACAACTGCCCAGGTGGCTTATCTCACGCCAGACAAGCAAAGGCAACTGACTACCTATTTCAAAATGTTGGCAACAAGGGCCCAGTTATCTGCAAGAAAAATTCTGCAGGCTTTGGGCTTCATGGCATCCTGCATCCTACTAATTCCATATGCAAGACTGCATATGAGGAAACTTCAATGGTACCTAAAAAGTGTTTTGGACTCAACATTGCCACAGCCTGGAAACAATGGTTACTTTCATTCCCTGCCTACAATAGGAGTT
>NC_056739.1:162926417-162973917 GCF_019279795.1 Protopterus annectens
GGTCTCTTCGGTCGGACCCGAGGGGGTGTCTCGGAACACCCTTTGGTTCTGAGCCTCCCCCTTGGTGCCTCGGCTGCAGTGACACCGGTCCCGGTCATGGCCTTGGAAGGTGGTCGGTCCTCTGATTCGGGAGGTCCCGCCTTCGAGGCTATGCGGGGCGCACTGGCTAGGTCAGCTACTTCTCAGATCGGTTCTTCCGTCCCCCACAACACCGGCGAGAGCTTCTGACACCCACCTATCCTTGGATAGCAGAGCGCAGGGTCCTAAGGATACCCCACGAGTGGTCCTCTTCTTTCTGAGGGACCCTCAGAGCCTGTGCCTGAGGAAGCCCCCAGAAAGAAATCTTGCAAGAGGAAGCACATAGACTCCCAGGATGAGTCTCCCACTTCCGATATTGACCTCGAGGAATCAGAGGGGTCCCCTAGGTCTTCCTCTGAGGACGTTTCATTCTCCGATTATACTGGAGATTCTGAAGAGAGGAGGCTGGCCCTCCAAAACCCTCTGAGGAGGAGTCAGTATTCCTTAAGGCCTTTGGCACTCAGCCCTCCGCCTCCTGGGTGTCTCCACCCTTCAACGAGCTCCTGGACCTTATTTGTCGGAGGGTATGGGAGACTCCCGACTCCATGGAGCCTGTTCCTCGACGCCCCAACAAATTTTTGTCTGCTCCCCAAGGGAAAGAATTTTTGACAAAGGGAGTCCCGGTAGATGCTATGGTGGTGGCGGCTGCCACACAGAAGGAAGTTGCTGAGTCTTCCTCTCCGGTCCATCCTCCTGACAAGGAGTCTAGGACTATGGATCGGTACGGGAAGCGTACACTGTCTAAAGCGATCTTTACCTTGCAGTCACTGAATTATTTGTCTCATTTCACGCGGCTCCAGAGAGATCTCCTTAAGGAGTTAGGAGATACTCTAACGGGTAACGTGCCTGAGGCAGTGGCTCAGACTGTCAACGCCCAGCTCTCTACCTTCAACTCCATTGCTAACTCGTCCATGCGACTGATTTCGTACGCGGCCGAGGGAGCTAGTAGGGCGGCTAGCTCAGGGGTTGCCCTCAGGAGGCAAGCCTGGCTACACCTGTGTCACTTTGCGGAGGCCTTTAAGTCTTCCTTTACTGATGCCCCCTGGGAGCCAGGCACTTCCAGTTTTCAGCCCTGCCCTTTGGTCTCACCACAGCCCCCAGGGTGTTCACCAAGTGCATGGCAGTGGTGATGGCTCACTTGAGACGTCAAAAATTCCAGGTGTTTCCTTACCTGGACGACTGGCTCCTATCTGCCCCCACCAAGCATCTGCTTCTTCAAAACAGAGATACTGCTATCAATCTTTGTCACCAGTTAGGCATCACAACTATTCGATTGAGAGCATTCCTACCTATGGAGAGGATCACAGGGTTGCAACGACAGGTTCGGATGATGATGTCTCTGACACATGTGAGGGCAAGACTAGTTCTTCAGTTACTGGGGACAATGGCGTCCACTATCATGATGGTCCCGTTAGCGAGGTTACATATGAGGATCCTACAATGGCTCCTATTTGCCCAATGGTCCTTCCAAAGACTACCGCTATCCCATCCTATCTTAATCACAGGCAAATGCAAGCAGGACCTCAGTTGGTGGCTATGCACCAACAACTTAGACGCAGGGAAACCCTTTGTTCCTCCCAACCCGGTAGCCACAGTGACCACGGACGCCTCCCGGATAGGGTGGGGGGGGCATTATCTCGGCAGGATGGTCCAAGGCACGTGGCAGGAGCACGAGATAAACTTGCACATAAATGTCCTGGAGATGAGGGCAGTGCTCCTAGCATTGCAGGCACTTCAGGATGTCCTCCCTCTAGGGACTATTGCGATACACTCAGACAACATGGCAGTAGTGTGGTATCTTAACAAACAAGGAGGAACCAGATCGTACCCGCTACGCAGGGAGGCCATGAGAGTGTGGAATTGGGCGATAGCTTCCCAACGGGCTTTGGTGGCAATGCACATCCCGGGGGAAACCAATGTGATTGCAGACAGGCTAAACAGGGTGATCCTCATGCCTTACGAGTGGTCCCTGAACCGCCGGGTGGCAGACAGTATATTCAGCAAATGGGGTCAGCCTTGCTGTGATCTGTTTGCCAGCCCCCTCAATGCGAAATGCAGCAACTACTTCTCGCTGATCCTCCCACCACGGGAATCTCCAAGGGACGCTCTTGCGCAGAATTGGCCCTCTGGTCTGCTGTATGCTTTCCCTCCGTTTCCCCTTATCTCGAGGGTGATTCAGAAAGCGCTATCCTTGGGAAGCAGATTGATTCTGATCGCATCACACTGGCCTCGACAAGTATGGTTCCCCTTCCTTCAACCTTACATCGTGGATGCTCCTTGGACTCTGGACCCCTCATCCAGACTTGCTGACATATATGTTGGGACAGCTCCACTCCTCCCTGGAGACCCTCCGCCTGGCTATTCCACTTCCATCCTTAGTCAGGTGTCATGATTTTTCTCCAGATGTGGTCCATATTCTTTCGTCCTCTCATAAGCCATCCACTAGGAAGATGTACTCTAGCAAATGGAAAAGGTTTTCGATATGGGCCCAGTCCAAAGGTATTGACACCTACACAGCCCCCATTGACTCTGTGTTGGAATTTTTGTCTCATTTATTCTACCAAGGGTCTGCCTCAGCCACCATCAAAGTTCAGCTGGCGGCTATTTCAAATTATCATGCTTATGAACCTAGCTTAATGGCACACAGGCTGTGTAGAGCATTCCTGAAAGGCACTCTTCTCCTTCGTCCCCCTGTATCTCAACCTGTTTTGCCCTGGGACCTCAATTTTCTTCTGCAGGCCCTCCCTCTCCCACCCTTTAAGACCGCAGCTTCTTGCGATTTAAACTTTCTTGCATGGAAATCTGCCTTTTTGATAGCTATCACATTGGCTAGACGAGTATCAGAACTTCAGGCCCCATCAGTCAAGCCCCCTTATTTGGTATTCCATAAAGATAGTCTCTCTCAGACCAAATCCGTCCTTTCTTCCCAAAGTGGCTTCCTTATCTAATATTAATCAGTCCATTGAGCTGCCGGTCTTCTTCCCCAACTTCTCCAATAAGGCAGAGTGCCAGTTTCATCTGTTGGATGTTCATAGGCAACTACGCTTTTATCTACACAGGACTAAAGATTGGCGGAAGTCAGACCAGCTCTTCGTTTCATTCTCAGAGAATCGCTTGGGGTCTGCATTTCCAAGGTCACCATCTCTAGGTGGATAGCTGGTTGCGTCTCCTTTATTTATCAAGCAGGGGGAAAGAGCCTGCCTTTTCCAGTCAGAGCACACTCTACCAGAGCAGTTTCCACTTCCACAGCCTTTCAGGCTAGGTTATCGATGGATGATATATGTGCGGCTGCAACATGGGCTTCTCCTCAGTTTGTTTCCCATTACAAATTGGATGTGGTGTCCAGGGGCAGATCATCTTTTGGCTCCACAGTGCTCAGGAGTATTTTCCATTGAGCCACTCAGGATGTAGGTGCTAGGGACGCTGTCCCACAAGTGAAGAATGTAGGCGAGATAGGACTACATAACATCAGTTAATTATGTACTCACCATAACTTTAGATGTATGTAGTCCATCTTGTCTCACATTCTTCATTACCCCCCTCCCCCCACCGTCCCCCACGCCTGGAGGATTTGGAGGCTCTCCTTGTACTTCTGATGTTAGAGTTCCTTTGGATAATTTGTTGGACCTCGTTGTTATGGGTGTGTGTGTGTGTGTGTTTGGGCGATGGATACGATACTTCTGTTAGCAGCAAACTAGATCTGGGGATGTGGAGCAGTGTATTGCGGGATACCATCTTAGCCCAGCCAATCAAAGACTTTCGAGCTAGTAAATAGGCCGAGTCAGAGCCGACATTCGGCTCCGAACCCACAAGTGAAGAATGTGAGGCGAGATGGACTACATACATCTAACGTTATGGTGAGTACATAACTAACTGTTCCTTTTAATGGAGTTGACCAAGGACAATTTACTGCAAGCTCTCTCACAGACTGGATCTACTCGCACAACATTGGGGGCAAATGGTACAGCCCAACATTTAGAAATTACAACTGACAGCCTGGATGATTCTGTTTTGATTCATTTTAGGCACTTGATCCATGAGGAAGATGTACACCAAGTATTTAAGGAGGCAAGAAAACCTCTTTGGTAGTAGTCTTATATTTACCCATGGAAGAGGTTTTCTAGGTGGTGCGTTGCTAATAGCAGAGATCCAGAAAGGGTTTCAGCCATTTTTGTTTTGAAATATTTGAGCTACTTGGAGATGATTTGTTATATGCTTCTATCAAAGAGCACTTCTGCGGTTATCTCAGCTTGCCTGTCCATGGAACTTCATGTTTTGTCTCTCTTTGTGGTCAGACAGTTTATGAAAGGAGTGTTGCAAATGAAACCCACTCAAAGCAAATTCCTCTTGTCTGGGATCTGTTTTGTTCTTGAAATGTTGTCCTTGCTTCCATTTGAACCTGCCTTTCAGGCTGATTTAACATTCATTACTTGGAAGACTGTTTTATTTATTGCTATGACATCTGTAAGGCAAGTCTCCGAGCTGCAAACTCTGATGGGAAAATTGGGTCTGATTTTTCACAAGGACCAGGTTGTGTTACAAACTAATTCTGAATTTACTTTGAATCAACCATCAATCTCCCAGTGTTCTATACTGGTCCAGAAAGCAAGGGAGAAAAGATTCTACATACTTAGAATGCTAACAGGCAGCTCAGGTCCTACCTTGGCAGAACAAAGCCCTTAAGGAATGCTGAACGGCTGTTTGTCTCCTTTACGGGGGGGGGGGGGTGTCTAAGAAAGGTCGACCTGTTTCTAAGCAAACTATTTGCATAATGGTTGTCCTCTGCTATTGTTTTCTATTACTGCCACCATAGTAAAAGTCTTCCAGGCACATGCCCTACTTACCTGCAACAGTAGATGTTTGAATTCCTCACTGCTGCGGTTGCAGCACCCACCCACCATCCCCCAGATTATGCATAGTTGAGATGGGTTTCAACAGCTTTAATTTTGGTTGTTGTTGCATTAGGTTTTTATACGGTATTGTGATTGGCTGACAGTTTATTCTTGTAGGTGATTCTGCCTTCAGGTACTTAACTACCTCTCTTCCTTTGTGGAAGCAAAAAAGCCCAAACACTCGCCCTCTGTGAGTCTGTAGGCTTCCCTTTCAGGATATGCTCTGTCAGCTGTCATAGAAGAAGAGAGGGAGGGGAGTCTCGGCTTTTTAAATCTGCCAGCATTGGGTTACCTTGGAAGATAACCCAAAATGCCACTGAGGTAGGGAGGAATTTGAACATCTACTGTTTACAGGTAAGTAGGATTTGCACAACTGTACTTTGTCATGTTCTCATATGTTGCATATTGTTGGGCCTAATTTTCCCCTAACCTTGGCATAATTGTCTCCCATAAATATTTCCATTTGTGCTCTTTCTTTCCGCTTTCTTTTGATTTACACAAAATTGTCATAAAGTTTCTGAAATATTTTGATAGTTGTATATGCTTTCTGGTTATTTTCCTTGTTATAGGCTTCCTAAGTTTAGCAACAACCTTTCTACTTTCTGTTGTCCGAGTTATTGTGCTAAAAGTCTTTGTGCTCAGAAGTTATCAAAAAATAATTGCTTAGCAACATATTATCCAAATAATATCTTATTCTCTATTTAGCAATCTGCAGTTCCTCTTGTTCTGTGAGATTCCCTTGTTTTGCAATACTTTACCCTTTGTCAGCCTTTCTAAAGAATTCCTATTACTGCTTAACTGTATCACTTTCTCTTTTACTTGTACCCTGTTTTTAAACATTTAATCCCACTCACTCTCTCTCCTGAAGAAATGTTTCTTTCCTAACAACTTTTGAGTAGATGTTCTTCGTCTTCCATTGCTGCAGTCCTTACTATTGGGTATAGTCCGCATCCAGTCGGCCCGAATACCAGAGTATAAGGCTGACGTCGGTCAGGGCGCATTAGACTGACGTCAGTACGTCAGGGTACTAATGCGCATGACCGGCGTCATATCCTCAGTCTTTTTTGCCGCGTGATCCGATGCAGAAGCAGTTTTGCGAGTGCAGGTTGGCGTTCTGAAATATTTCCGAAACCGGAGTTTCAGACCGAATCAGAGTTGGCTAAGTACCCGCTAGAACATTTTGGTTTTTTCTTGCCTCAGTATTTAACCGGATGTCAGAAAAAGTGAATAACTGTATTTCTTGTGGGAAACAAATACCTCATAGGGATTACCATACATTATGTATACCTTGTTTAGGGCCTGAGCACGGGGTTGTTGGTTGCCGCTCTTGTGCTAAGTTTAACAAACGCACTATTAAGAGGAGGTTAGACTGTGCCAGATTAGTGTTTGGGAAGCGTTGCAATTATAAAATGCCGTCGGATGCTCCGACACCCGCTTCATCCAAGAAGCGCAAGGACAAAACAGCGAAGCCTAGGGTTGATGAACCGGCAGTCCCAGCCGTCGGTTCTTTAGATGGCTCAGTGGAGCCAGAGGTTTTGCCGGGAGTTTCTATAGAGTCTCAGGCAGAAACTTTACTGTTACAGGATGTACCCTCTCAGGAGGCAGGCCAGGCTGAGGGGGCTTCTCAGGTAACTATTCTTCCCTCTCTTCCCAAAGTAGTTAGAGCCTCTCCTTCTGTTGCCAAAACTTCTTTTAGAGGTAGGCCAACTTCAGCTTCAGTAGGGGCTTCTCCTAGCCTTCGGGTTCTGTACCTAAGAAACATATGCTTAAAATGGCAGAAGATTTGATTACTATGATTAGAGGTTCTATGGGCCCTCCTGATAAGAGGCCTAGAGTGGAACCAGAGTTTGACAGTTTTGAACAGGGTTCAGGGGCTTCTGAATCTTCTGCGGAAGATTTGCAGGAGTATCCTCATTATTCTGATTCTGATGTGGATGATGCCACTCCTTCGGCTTCTCCTCCTGAGGATTTTTCATTTTCAGAGACTCTGCATTCCATGAGGGAGCACTTTAAATGGGAAGGCCAGGATTACTCTGATTCCAGGAAGAGGCTTAGGGAATTCTTGTTTTTACCCCAGCATAGGCCCTTAGCTATACCTCCTGTGTTGAATGTGGTGGAAGATGTTTTTTCAGAGGCTTCCCTGAACCCTGATTCTTTGCCTCCTGCTCCTGTTAAACCTGATAGGTACTATAGGGTGCCCGAAGCTCATAAGTATTTGTTTAAGAGTCCTAGGGCGGACCCAGAAACTGTTTTTCAGGGGCCTAAAGGTGTTAAGGCCTCTGTGGTTAAAAATCCTGTTCCCACTGACAAAGAGGCAAGGGCGTTAGATAGGTGGGGTAAGAAAGTGTATACTTCTTCCACTCTAGCCATGAGAGCGTTGAATTGTCAGTTTCACATGCTGAAATATCAAAATTATCTCCTTTCACAATTGAAATCTAAGGTGGATGCTTTGGCGGAAGGTATTGATTGTAAAGACTTGCTGGATTTAGTTTATGTGTCTGAACAAGTGGGCAAGCATTCTTTGCAATGTGGTTTTGATGCTGTGCAGGCCTCCTCGAGGGTGGCTGCCACTAGTTCTGTTCTTCGCAGGCATGCCTGGTTGAGGGATCAAAATTTGGCTGAGCATGTTAAGACAAGGATTTTGGATGCTCCTTTACAGTCTGATGTGTTGTTTGGTTCACCTGTGGAAGCAGTTTTAAAGAAAATGGAGGACAAAGCTAAGTCTATGCAAACTGTTAAAGATTTTTGCAGGTACAGCCACGAAGTTTAGTAGAAATTGGCCTGCTAAGGGGTGGACATATCCTGCTTATGATTCCCAGTCTAGGGGTAGGTCTAGACGTGGTAGGGGCAGGGCTCAAGGTTCTTTTAGGCCTAGAACAGGGAGTTCACCTGCTCAGACTTCTGGTGAGGGCAGGGGTCAGTCCTTTCGTAAACAGACCCAATGACCTGCCTTTTCAACTGCCAGTAGATTCTCGTCTGGCAGCTCCTTTGGTAGGACAACTGTCTCTTTTCAAAGGAAATTGGGATTTAATTACTCAAGACAGATGGGTGTTGGACATCATTCTACCAGTCCCTGTGTCAGAAAGGGGCCTAGGATTTTATTCTCGCATGTTCCTAGTACCAGAGAAGGGGAACACGTGGAGACTGCTTTTGGATTTATCTCTCCTCAACACTTATCTGGACATTCCCAAGTTCAAGATGTTGACGTTACAACAGCTTTTACCCCTGCTGGGCAAAGATCACTGGATGGTAACTTTAGATCTCAAGGAAGCTTACCTTCATGTGCATATCAGGCTAAGTTACAGGAAGTATCTGCGGTTTCAAGCTGGAGATTCTCATTATCAGTTCTCTGCATTGCCCTTTGGCTTATCTACTGCCCAGAGTATTCACAAAGGTTCTGGCTCCAGTGATAGCTTACTTCAGGCTACAAGGACTTTAAATCTATCCTTATTTAGACGACTGCCTGATTCTGGCTCAAGAAAAGGAAGACCTTCTACAGCATCTGGAATATCTTATAGCAGTGCTAAGATGCCTAGGGTATTCTGTGAACGAAATAAAGTCCAGTCTAGTACCCTCTCAAGACATGTGCTTTCTGGGTGTGAGACTGAATACAGCAGCCCAGATAGCCTTTTTAACCCCGGACAAACAAAAGAGTCTGTCACTTTACTTCCATCAACTATCTCATCAGTCCGTGCTGACTGCAGAGACAGTCTTTCAAGCATTAGGGTTCATGGCATCTTATATTCTGGTGCTTCCCAATGCCAAACTGCATATGAGGAAGTTACAATGGTATCTCAAAAATGTATGGACACAGCACTGCCAGGATTTAGACACTGTCATTCAAATAATACCTTGCCTTCAAAGAGTATTTTTGTGGTGGGCTCAGGAATGTCACCTAAACAAGGGACTCTCTGTGACCCGGCCAGAGGCGAGTCAGATTTTACCGACAGATGCCTCAGACATTGCTTGGGAGCTCATCTAAATGTAAAGTGGATACAAGACAAGTGGCCTGCCAGACTACAGCATCTACATATCAACATAAAGGAGATGTTAGCAGTCCAGTTCGCATTGCTGGCTTTCAAGGAGTTACTTCTTCCAGGGCAGGTGTTGATTCTAACAGACAACACAACTGTCATGTGGTACTTCAACAAACAAGGGGAACACATTCTTATCCTCTATGCAGGCATGCAATGATTTTATGGGAGACTGCCACGCTTGCACCTAACTCTTCAGGCAAGGTTTCTGCCAGGAGCACAGAACTCCTTAGCAGATGTGTTAAGCAGACAAATCATGGATCCCCACAAGTGGAAACTGGATCTTCATGTATTTCAGAAATTGACAGTGTCATGGGGAACTCCAGACATAGATCTGTTCGCTTCTCCACTAAACCACCAGCTGCCACAGTTTTGCACAAAGGGGTTTCATCACACAGCTTGGAAAGTGGATGCTCTGTCTTTCAGTTGGACAAACCTTCATCTGTATGCCTTTCCACCTCTGCCTCTTCTTCCAAAGGTACTGTTAAAGGTCAGACAGGACAGGCCAAGGATGATTTTGATAGCTCCAGATTGGCCTCGGCAACACTGGTACCCTCTACTACGGAGTCTGGTAAAGAAGCCTCCATGGCCTTAACCTTTGATTCCACATCTGTTATCCCAGCAGGACGGTCATCTGCTCAATGTCAAGCTTCACTCTCTTCCTCTGACAGCCTGGCATATTCTGTGTTGAAACACAGCAGGTCTCAACTTCCTCAACAAGTTTTAAATGTGATTATGGAAGCTAGAAGACCTAGTACAAGGAAAGTGTACGCAGCAAAATGGAAGAGATTTTTATTTTAGAGTAAAGCAAAGAATTTGGAGATTTCTGAGCCTAATTTGAGTATGGCTCTTCAATATCTTACTGAGTTACTGGACAAGGGTCTGTCCTTCTCTTCCATCAAGATTCATGCTGCAGCAATCTCAGCTCACTATGATTGTGACCCACCATTGTTTTCGCATCCTTTGTTCAAGCAGTTTCTTAGAGGGGCTAAGAATATAAGACCCCCCACTAGAGCTCCTACTCCTGCTTGGGATCTCAATTTTGTGTTGGAAAAACTTACTCTACAACCTTTTGAGCCTGCGGCTACTGCTGAATTGAAATATTTGTCATGGAAGACTGTTTTTTTTGTTGGCTATTACTTCTGCAAGAAGGGTGTCTGAGTTGCAGGCCCTTATGGCAGTCGAGCCCTTTTTGATTTTCCATAAGGATAGGGTATCATTACGTACTAATCCTTCCTTTATGCCTAAGGTGGTTTCTAGTGTGGCTTTAAACCAAACTATTCATTTGCCTACCTTTTATGCAGACCCCCAAAATAAAGGGGAAAAGATTTTGCATACTTTAGATGTACACAGGCAATTGCGTTATTACTTAAGCAGGACTAAGGATTTTAGGCAGTCTCAGCAGTTGTTTGTTTCTTTTGCTTTGAGTTCGCAGGGCAAGCCTGTGTCAAAACAAACTATTTCTAGGTGGATTGGCTTTTGCATTGCATTTTGTTATTCCCATCATGGCAAGGAAGTTCCAGCTGGGATTAGGCCTCATTCCACTAGGGCTACTGCCACTTCAACAGCATTTCTACCGGGCCTGGCAACTAAGGATATTTTGGAAGCAGCTACTTGGAGTTCAGTGCATACTTTCTCTAAGCATTATCACCTTCCTATCTACTCTAAGTCTAGGGCTGGTTTTGCCACAGCTGTTTTGCAAGGCATGTTGTCAGCTCCTGCTTCTTTATGATTTGCCAGCCTCCCTTACCTCTGCTTTGGGATTCTACCCAATAGTAAGGACTGCAGCAATGGAAGACGAAGAACATAGTACAGTTTTGTACCTACCATAAATGTAGATGTTCGAGGATTCCATTGCTGCAGTCCAATTTACCCTCCCTCCTTCCCCTCTGTGTTTAGGGGTGGTTGTGTAGGTGATTTACCTGCTTATATTTTTGTATATATTGTTCATGTTTTGGTGCAGGTATTTTGGGCCTTGTCTTTTTAGGTTCTTCTGACATCTGGGGCAAGAAAAGACTGAGGATATGACGCCGGTCATGCGCATTAGTACCCTGACGTACTGACGTCAGTCTAATGCGCCCTGACCGACGTCAGCCTTATACTCTGGTATTCGGGCCGACTGGATGCGGACTATACCCAATAGTAAGGACTGCAGCAATGGAATCCTCGAACATCTACATTTATGGTAGGTACAAAACTGTACTTTTCCACTACTCTTTCCTTAAATTTAACAGGGAGGTAGGAAGGTGCCACTGTCTTTTACTTCATTGCCCTGCATTTCAGCTTGGTTTTTAATCCGTGTATAATCTGAAATCGTTATTGGTGCATGTCAAAGTGTGCAATAAAATGCACGTTCCTGTGAAATATTTTTATCCAGACTAGCTCACTTATTGTACTTTGGGGAATAATGAATGTGTAAATTCTGTCAAGTTCCTACTACTGAATTCACATCTTCCGGATCAAATATTTTCATACATTTCTTCAAAATTCTAATCTTTTTTATGTTTTCTGTTCTAGGTCTCCTGATACATCCAAACTTTTGCAAATCAAGTTTCAGTCCCAACTTGTAAGTAGTATTTCCTGCTGATAGATGATTTCTCTCAAATATTTCTTAAGCGCCATAATAGCAGCTTTTGGTGGAATATAAGTACATGCCAGTATAATCCTCCCTTGCCAATACCTCCTTCCTACCACAAATGTAACATTGTCTTTTTTCCTCTTCTCTCACTATTGGAGTCCCCTGTAGCAGTCAGTGTTACTTCCCTTTTCCTTTTCCATGATATTCTGCTGAATAGCCATCCTGAAATCCTTTCTTCATCAAATACACATGCTCATTTCATTCGAAACATGTCCCTTGCCCCATTGTTGTTTGCACTCTGCTTTCTTAGTATAATTCAATACTTTTTCATTTTTGTTCATGTCTATAAGGCCATTTCCATTCCAAGATAATTAGATAGTCATTATGATAAAAAGCTATTGTTCCTACCTGTTAAACATGACCTGTGTTTTTTTTTCCTCTGTTTCTACCTTTTGTCTTGCAAGCACAAACTGTTTGACAGGCTCATCTGTTATGCAATTAGTGTTTTTTTTTTCAATCTTCATTTGAATTTATGTACCCATGTCACATTTTTCAAAACTCTGTGCTCGTTTACTTTAATTACCTTTGAGTAAAATTGATTCATTTTTCCTGAAAATTACTGGGAGCTATCTATTGAACCAAAGCTGAAGCATGAGCTGCTTTTTTTGCAGAACTTCTGGTGGATTCTTCCCAGCCATTGTTTTCTTGTCACCTTTTCATGGTTTAATTTTCTTTCAGGTTCTTCAGATTTAATCTTTGGTTACATCCAGTTATTATGCTTACTAGCCAGTAACCGATTTGTACCCAAAGATGACATTTTCACTGGTGCCCCCCCCCCCCCCCCCCCGTTTCTGTTCTCACAGTAGGAGTGCAGAAATTAAGTTGTTCAGTGTTCAGCTATTTTTGAAGTTCCAAGTAAGAAAAGTATTTGAGAGCATAGGAAATATTAACCACCTGATAACAGATTCTTAGTCACTGTACTCTTTGTAGAAGTAAAATTCATCAAAATAATTCCTCATTAAAGAGGACAATTAGTAATGCAATGGTTGCTGTTGGCAGACACCTTTTCATTTAATTGATTCATCTTCAAATGCAGTGCCTGCTGCCCTTGACTATTAAACTGCCTATGTTGCATTAAAAGACTGGTGTGCTGGTGACATTGCCATAACATTTTCTGAATTAGATCAGCTGTGCAGTAGGAATGGCTGGCAAATTATGATGACAGGGTTCATAGTTACTAAACTTGCAGCCCTGGATACCTTTCCAGAGGCGATCTCAAATTCCCAATTGCTCTAAAGCACTATCTGGTTAAGTTTATTGCTCAGTGTCATACAGTAGGTAAGTGAAGGTAGAAAGATTTAAACTCTGCAACCTTTCCACAGGAAGCATCTCATTAACAAGCTGGAGCTTCAGTTCTCTTTGCTAACTGCAAGAATAACATTTTCTAATTAAATGCAGAAGTCTTTTGCAATCCATCTTGTGCAGAAGACTGTGTCACACTATGTTCTGATCCTCACTCCATGTAATGCGGACTGTATGACCTAACAAATGTCATTACCTTCACAGTTGCTGGAGGCTGTATAGAAGGTATTGCAAAATACATTTCTAAAATGCAACACGTTTAGACTATATCAGACAATTCAAGCCTGTTATTGAATTAATTTATTATTTAGTTC
Organism: Protopterus annectens; assembly: GCF_019279795.1. Taxonomy (NCBI): domain Eukaryota; kingdom Metazoa; phylum Chordata; order Ceratodontiformes; family Protopteridae; genus Protopterus; species Protopterus annectens. The sequence continues at coordinate 162,939,676 of NC_056739.1, forward strand.
AACAAATAAAACAAAACAAAGACCAAATTAATGCTGCAGCAGCTTTTGTTCAGCAACCCACAAGTCACACAAAAATCAGAAATATTACTGCATATAGCATACTCTTTTTTTTTGGGGGGGGGGGCATACATGCTTGCAAGCCACCTACATCTCATTTTTGACCTCCCTGCGTTTTCTCTGTCATCAGCTGACCTGCTTGAATAGCTGATGATACTGTGTTGTAGCATACAGCTCCAGTCAACAGAACCGGATCATGGGCAAATGAGATGTTGTGCAGGGTAATGGATCAAGATCCTGCCGGTCTTACCAGTATCTTGTTACACGGCTGTCTCCCCAGTTACCATAAACTCTGCTCAAACCGGTCAGTGTGCACACTCTCTTCTTTACTTTTACAGTTGTCACAGAGATTTGGATTTCATTTAAAACTTTTATTTAAAAATTTCAGAAAACAAAAATAAACTGTTACAGTGAAAACAGACTTAATATGAGAAACAGTGAATGTCTTTCCTTGAAACTCTCATATAAAAATGCATTTGACAACTCTTTGAACTACAAAAGATATGCTGGGATTCATACTAAAATAGCATATAATGAAGTACTAATTGGCCCTTTTGTGAAGGGTGCAGGAATTCAAAAGACAAATGAGTAAAGTATTTTCTAACCACCTAGCACAGCCTAATGGACACAAGTGTTCTTTTTCAGCAGCAGCCCAAGAGTACTGCCTGGTGAAGTAACTTGGTAGAGTCACACAGAAGCAAATGAAGTCTACGGGAATCAAAACCATGTACTACAGGAAACGGCTCTGTAGCGGCTCATAGCCTTACTCATCTGGACGAAGTACTAGACAAACTGCCATAGCCCAAATGCAATGCATGTTACACCTATGTGCCTGTTTAAAATATTAGAAATGTATTCTAGTTAAATATTGACATTAAACTCAGACTTCATGCTGCCCAGTTTTTATTCACAGCAAAAAATAAATAAATAAGTAAACATTACCAACATTCAATAGAACAAGGAAACAAAGGATCGTATATAAAGAGCATGGCTTATATGATGATGATCCTATTTACTATGGTCTGTTTCCTTCCTGTACACAATAACTATTTTGGATCCTAGGTAGTTAATAGGCATGCAGTTTAGGTAGCCAGTGAGAAGAAACCCCAGTCCAAAGTTCCAGTTGCCCCAAAGCACTGTCTGATTAAGTGACTTGATTAAGGACTGGGCATAAATATGATACAAAATCAGAGATGTTCTGCAAAAACTGGAGACCAATAAGAGCAAACTACTCTAAATCATAAAAAGTTAAAGTGCAACACATTTTGCATCAGTAGATAATGTGTGAACCACAAAAACTAGTAAACTCTGACTTTAATCCTTAGTAATTTACCAAAGGAAAAAAAAAAGTTTATGGAGGTTTGGCAGTTGATGTGGAGGAATAAGGCTCTTATTTTGTGTGACTCTGAGCAAGTAACTTAACGTAAACATTGCTCCCTAACTGGAGCATACATGTAGCCATGTAAACATACACCTGGACTGACTCTGTTTTCATGTGATTTCCACAGTGTTACAAAAAAAATGCTTTTCTGTAAGGCAAAAAAATTCAACCAGCATACCTTGATTGACTCAACTTTCATGTGCATCAAATCAAATGGTAGTGCAGCAAAAAAGTTTGCTATAAAGCAAAATAATTTAACCATCTCTTCCATTTGTTCGTTTGCTAATTTTGCAAGAAAATAAAACGTTTGCTTTTAGAGAAGAAGAAAAGACATTCACCCATCTCCTGGTTTGTGGATGAGCTCCATCCTACTGCCCACTTAGACTGCTGCAAGAGTTTAAAAAAAAAAATTGCAGCAGTTCCTGTAAGTTTCTCATTTGCTCTGCATCCCAGAGCCTCATTGGCTGAAGGCACTTACCAATAAAAAAAGATTGCATGCTGAGCAGCTGTGCAGGAAGAATTGTTTCTGAGAATTTATTTAAAAGACCAGAAGGGAAGTTGGATTAAAGCCATCAAAACTGGTTAAAACTGGGGCCTGTCGGAGCAACTGTTGCCAGCTGATTATAAATTGTGGTTGGGCTTTAACTGCTAACTCCCCCCTACCAAACACAGGTTCTGTCATCCATGTTATTAGTGAATATGTCAACAAAAGGATACAGCTTGCTAATTGAAGACCAATTAAAGCCTGCTTAAAGACAGAACTACAACATAATATCTTCAGACAGACACACAAACGCACTTGATTTTCTCTCTGAAAGCAATCTGTGGACATTCCAACCCTAAACGCTGCACAGGTAGTAACTCCTAGATCTGTTTGTTTTGTTTAAGTAGGTAAGTGAAGTAATCTAAAATAATGAAGTGGCTAGTGACTATTAGGCATATAGCAACAGGTTTTATAATTGCTGTAAAGAACAGTTTCTGCAGATATTTGGAAAGTAGCAAATGTAATCCATTAAAGGTATGTATGGCAGAAGTAGGATGTTAAGAACATCAAAATCCCCATACTTTCTGCCTTGAAGTCACAAAGTGGGAGAATGAAAAGGACATCAGATATCACAGTTCGCCTGATGGCGAGAAGCACCTAAAAGTACAGTTGTGTAAAACATGATCATAACAGCAGATGTTTTTACTGTTGCAGAACCCCTGAAAGAGGGGATGTCCCCTCTGAGCAGCCTGTCACTTGGCTAGTATGGAAAAGCTTGAAAAGGATTTTGTTTGCACCATATGTCACTTTTATGCTCCTCTCAAACATAGGGCATAAAAGGGATGTATGGACGCAACTACCAAGAACTGAATTGGCCCAGAAGACGACAATCCTCATAGGACAAATGAGTCCATGCACATCCAGAAGGAAAAAATTCAGAATAAAGACGAGGAGGTTGGAGTGAGGGAGCGAATACTGCAACATTGAAGAGGGCATCTACTGTTATGGTAAGATTTTACACGGCTGTAGTGTGTCCTTCTACATCACTATTGCAGTACTCTTGAAAGAAGGGACAATGTCCAAATCCTCAAGAAACAGAAGGGGAGGTTGAAGGATGAGAAGACCCCTCAACAAACACCCATAAAATGGTTCCAGCAAAACCTGCTCTGATCGTAGAAACCATATCCAACGTATAATACTTAGTAAAGGTATGCACTGAAGACAAAGTTGCAGCTTCAAGGATTCAGTTGGTGTCCAATCCCTTGAATACACCAGAAGAGGCAATATCACTAGTAGAATGAACTCTAATCAAAGCAGACAGAGACTTCCCATGAAAAGAATACCAAAAAAAAAAAAAATAGCCTTGGATATTCAAGAGAAGATGGTTTGCTTAGAATGACCAAACCCAAAGACCTGGGATGAAAGGAAGCAAAAAGTTGATCAGATAGATGAATAGTCCTAGTTTTATCTGAATTGTACATGAGCTGCCTGTGCAAATCAGAGGTATGCAGGACCCTCTCAGTAGCAGACTGAGGAAAAGGGAAAGAGGAAAGGAGTTGTACTGACCGATTTAAATCCTAATCATTTACCACCTTGGGCATAAAAGAAGGATTAGTATGAAGGGACACCCTGTCTCTGTGAAAAACTAAAAAAGGAGGACTGGCCATAAGGGCCTGGAGCTCAGAAACCCTCCGAGCAGAAGTAAGAGCCAGCAGCAAAACAGTCTTCCAGGTGCAATGTTGCAAAGAAGCAGAATTTGCAGGCTCAAAAGGAGAATGAGTCAGTCTTCCAAAACCAAATTAAGGTCCCAAGCAGGAGGCATAATAGGTTTTCTTGGAGGCCTAGTATGAAGGATGCCTTTAAGAAATTGTTTGACCTTTAAATGAGAAGTCAAAGGAGGAGCTAAGAACATTCTAGCTGAAATGGCTGACAAATGGGCCTTCACTGAAGAGTAAGCCAAGTCAGACTTGAGCAACTCGCACAAATAAGAGGAGGACCAGAGGGACCCCCACTGAAAGAGTCCTGGTTACAAGAATGGCACCAGACTGAAAATCTTTTCCATTTGGACACATAAGATTTTTTGGTTGAGGGTATCCTTGCCTACTGTGAAAGCTTGAGCACATTCTCAGAAAAGAGGTGCCTAAAAGGGATCAAAACCCTATCACCCACAATGTCAGTTGCAGAGTGGACAAGTAGAGATGGATGAGAGACACTTGTCCTGTATGAGGAACTCTTGGATAACATGAATTCCAGGTAGTGATAAAAAAAAAAAAATTCAAGACCAAGAAAGTAAACTTCTAAAAATAATGATAAAGGAAAAATAGCCCCAACTGGGCACTTATCTGATGCTCTAAAAAGTCAGAGCAGCAACAAAACATTCAAACCAACAGCGTTCGAACTGGCAGCAAAAGAAATCCGGGGTGGTTGCTTCTCTTTTATGTCCTACTGTGAGAGGAGCATAAATGTGACTTACAGTGCAAACAAGATCCTTTTCAAGCTTTTCCATACTGGCAGAGTGACTGGCTGCTTGGGACGAGATATTCCTTCTTTTAGGAGTACTGCAACAGTGATGTAGAAGGACATCACTAGATACAAATGGGGTGGTGGTCTTGTGAACAATTTTGTATCCACTAGATACAAATGGGGTGGTGGTCTTGTGAACAATTTTGTATCCACAGGCTGAACACTTTTTTTAAACCCTTGTGGCTTTTCAGACATTAGCAAAAGAATGTACACAAAAAAAACTGCCACTATAAATGCAAGACTAGTTCAATGTATTTATATAAGGAGGAAAGAAAAAAAAAATATATGTGTGTATATATATATATATATATATATATATATATATATATATCATACACGAGTGAAAACCACCACGAAAAAATACTGCTATGTAGAAGTCCAACTCATTAATTTATTAGAACGATTGCAGATAAAAAAGGAACAGATGAGCACTTTCGCGTACCAGCTAGTACGCTTCTTCAGATCGTAACATTTACATTTTTTAAAACCACTTTTATACAAGAGCTCATATTCAAAAGTAATCAATTAATCAATTTAACAATTATACAATTAAATAATCATTCAGAAATGCAGTGCAATAAGATACTAACTGCCTAATATCTCTGTAAACCCTGGTGGCAAGAACCACAACAAACAAGGTAAAAGAATGAAACATGCCCAAAAATCCTGTCACTCTAGGGAACTACGCGTTCCATAGAACAGAAAGATTAATAAATATGAATGATACAGATAAATGACTAAATAAACAATACTTTGAGACCACCAGATGTTCGTCATTTCTAGCACATATATTTCAAGGCATACATATATATATATGTATATATATATATATATATATATATATATATATATATATATATACATAAAAGACATGCATATAAAAAACATACATATAAAAATATATGAAAAAATAACATAAAAAATAGAAATGAAATACCTTATATATACTACATTAATTCATATAAAATTTTTTATATAAAAAATTTTATTAACTAATTGTAAAATAATATCTATTATATGTAAAAACAGATATAAATATGTAGCATATGAATATATATGAATAATAGATGGCCAAATAAATATAACCAATAATGAATAAATAAATATGCATAACGAAATACGAAAAATATTCGTATTCAGTATAGCCCCTATAATATACTTTTGATAAAACAAATACTATTATGAATCACAATTAAATATATTTATGTAAAATATAACTACCTTCATTTATTGCTACGTGCTTCAAGTATGGGCTTTATATTTATAGACTGATTAAGACCAGATGATAAATGTGCTCTCAGTTTAAAAATCCATTGTAACTCTAAGGTCTCCAAGTAATTCATATTACTACCTCCTCTTCTTCTAGGGGTTACTAATTGTAAAACTCTAAATCTGAAGTCATGTCCCTCATTCAACATAACGTGTCTAGCTAAAGCATTCTGTTGGTTAGACTTTTTGATTTCATAAGAATGATTATACATCCTATCCTTGAGCCTTCTCTTTGTTAAACCAACATAGAACGCTTTGCATTGTACACATGTAGCTAAGTATATGAGATTGGTACTATTACAAGATGCAAAAAATCTGGGTTCAAAAACATAATCTATATCTGGATGCATAAATACCTGTGAATCAGTAATCAACCTACACATGTTGCACTTCTTACAAGGATATGTACCCATTCTCACCTTAGATTCTAAACATTGTATCTGAAGTAGGAACTTCATTTGTCAGCAACCTTTGGGATACGGATCCGATCTCGGATCCGAGCCGGCAACTTTTACCACAGCATAGATCCTAGCGCCTCCCTTTACCCATAATCCCCTGTCAACCCTAACTGACCTCAGATCTAGTTTGCCGCGCTTCAAGCCAACAAGCTGGATTTTGAGCTCCTGGCAATTCGGAAGGTTTTTGTGAGAAAAATCTTAGAATTTTTGTACTTTCTTGTGTGATTGTATGAGTTTGTTAGGTTCCCTCTTAATTATCTATTTTTGTTGTAAAATTTTTCCTCCCTACCCTCGCTGGTCCGTAGTGTGTGTTTGTGGTGTGTTAGGGGCCTAGTGAGTGTGTTTTACGTTAAATATGTCGGAGGCCCCTAAAGCCATCTTTTCAAAATGTACCGAGTGTGGCCATAAGCTCTCACCGGCGGATGGCCACACCTGGTGCGTTAGGTGCCTTGGGGTTGAACATCTTTCTTCAGGATGCACGATTTGTGCAGCGTTCAACCCCAGGGCACTTAAGGACCGGAGATCGAAGCTGATTCTGGCGGGCCTTTTGCCCCTGGACTCGGCTCCGACCTCCGGTTCTTCGGAGGCCGCTACCCAGTCCTTGGTAGCAGCCACCCCTGCCCCCCTTCCTCCGGTCGGGACTCAACCTCCCGTTTTGGCTCCGGAAGAAAGGGAGGCCGGAAAAACCAAAAGGAAGGAGAAGCGCCATAAGCGGCGGGCCGAGGACTCTTCCTCGGCCCCACCCGCCAAGCGGGCTTCTCCATCCAGGGTTTCTGGATCGCCTCCTCCTCGGCTCCGGTCCCCTTGTTTTTCACCGGGACCTGGGGAGGAGGCAACCCGGTCCCCGTCGAGGTCATCGAGGCATCACTCTAAGTCTGCCTCGGTGGCCTCGTCGAGGTCTACATTTAGTATGTCAGATGCAGACATGGACCGGATGATGAGGAGGTTCATCCAGGCCCAGCTGCAGATGGGAGTGCTCTTGCCTCCCTCCCCCCCCAGCTCGACCCCATTTTTTGCACCAATCGCTCCTTCTCCGTCCCGCTTCCTGGGTTCGGAGCACTCGGAGCCGAGCTGCATCGGATCCGGGGGTGTGTCGGAGCCGACAGTACTAGTTACTTCGGTTCCGACTGGTCCCTCGAGTTTGTCGGATCCGACCTCTCGGAGCCGTGGGCGGAGCTTCGGATCCGAGGGACTTTGTGTGACTTCGGCTCCGTCCGGGTCGGGGCACACGGGTCCTTCGGATCTGAGGGTCTCGGACCCCGATCCGGTCCCCGCTTCGGATCCGAGTGGGAGCCGACTCTCTGAGCCTATTGAGAGTAGCTCCCCCTCTGCTTGGCACTGTTGAGTGTATCCGGACCCCCGGTTCTGGCTTCGGCTCCTCCCTGCACTCCCTCTCAGCTGGTCCGGGCTCCCATCACCCGGCCTTCGGGACAGCCTGCTTCAACGTCTCTGGTTGTTCCTGTGGAACGTGATATTGCTGGTGAGTCTTCCTCGGACAGCGCCCCCAAGGAGGTCCCTTACAAAGCCAAGTGTAAGAGGAGGCACATGGACTCCCCTGAGACCCTTACCGAAGATACGGACTTAGATGAAGGGGAAGGCTCCCCAAGGTCACCCCCCGAGGATGTCTCCTTTGGAGACATCATGGAGATGCTCAGGATTAGGGGGGGGTGGTCTGCCTCCAAGGCTTCCTCCGATGAGTCTGTATTCCTAGAGGCGTTCGAAGCAGGGCCATCTACCTCTTGGGTGTCCCCTCCCCCCGGCCCCTTGGTGGACCTTCTTTCCACCAGGGCTTGGAAGGAGCCGGACACTGTGGAGCCAATCCCCAAGCTCCCGGATAGGATCCTGAGTCCCCCTGCTTGCTAAGAGAACCCACTGGAGCAGAGGTCCCCCTGTGGATGCCATGTTGGTGGTGGCGGCCACCAAGAGAGAGCTGGCTCAGGAGAGCTCTGCGGTCCACCCTTCGAGTAAGGACTCTCGAGCGATGGACCGCCTGGGAAAGCGGGTCTTTAGTTCAGCAACCTTCTCCATGAGAGCGCTGAACTATATGGCACACGTCATCTGGATGCAGCGGGATCTAATAAAAGAATACGCTGCACCCCCCCAGAGTCCATGTCGGAAGGAGACGAGCATCTGTACTCCTCCCGAATGTCTACTCTACGTTCAGTTTCTAACACCTCTATGTGGCTCTTGTCACACGCCACTGAAGGAGCCGCTGGAGCCGGCCTGGTAATCGGGCGCCAGGCCTGGCTCCGACACTGTGACTTCTCGGAACCCTTTAAGGCGTCATTTGCGAATGCCCCCTTTGATGGTTCTGCACTTTTTGGCAAAACTGTTCGCGACACCTTAGTCCAGAGCGAGAAAGACGGGAGGACGTCTGCCGTCAGAGTCCGCATCTCTGCTCCCCAGAGATCCTTTTCTAAGAACCAAAAGGGTCAGAAGAAGATGCGGTTCCGAAAATCACATCAGTCCCAGTCTGCTCTGGACAACCAGTCCTCTCGTGGCAGAGGAGGACAGGGAGGACGCCGCACAAGAGGGGTTGCCCGGCTGCTCCACTCTGGAGGCAGTCGGGGGGGCGTCTTTTGAAGCACCTAGCAATGTGGGAGTCCATAACATTGGATAACAACAGATCGCTGGGTGCTTCGCATCATATCCAGAGGTTACCAAATTCCCTTTATTGTAACCCCCAAAATCAGAAGCCTCCCCGACGTACCACCCAATCAGAGGGAGGCAGCTGCTACAGAAATTCAGCAGCTTTTACAAAAAAGAGCCATCCAACCCATCCCCCCAGATCAGTTCTGATCGGGGTTGTACTCCAGGTTCTTTCTGGTGCCAAAAAAGACGGGGGACTTGAGACCCACTCTCAATCTCTCTCTCCTGAACTTGGCAGTACCCAAAGAAAAGTTCCGAATGGTCACCTTACAATCTATTCTCCCCCTATTACGGGAGAACGATTGGATGTGCTCGATAGACCTCAAGGATGCGTACTACCACATCCTAGTGGACAGATGCTCCAGGAGGTTCCTCCACTTCCAGCTGGGAGCCAGTCATTTTCAGTTCAGGGCCCTTCCCTTCGGTCTCACCTCAGCCCCCAGGGTGTTCACCAAAGTCTTGGCGGTCATAGCGGCCCACCTGAGGCTTCAGGGAATTCAGGTCTTTCCGTACCTGGCCAACTGGCTCCTCATCGCCCCAACAAGGCATCTCCTCTGTTCAGGCAGGGATTACTTCCTCGACCTTGCTCCACGTCTAGGGTTAACTATCAACATGACCAAATCTTCTCTAGCCCCCTCACAGGCGATAGATTTTATAGGGACCAGATTGGATTCCAGGATAATGCTTGCCTTCTTCACTCCCAATCGGCTTCAGAACCTGAGGTTGCATGTCAAGGCCATTCTCATTCTTCCTGTTCCACCTGCGGAATTGATCCTAAGGGCTCTAGGGTCCATGGCGGCAGCTATTACTCTACTACCCCTAGCCCGCCTAAATATGAGGGTACTGCAATGGACCCTCCAAGTACAATGGTCCCTGTCTCGCAACCCCCTGTCCCCCATCCTATTCCCCTAAGCAGGGCTTGCAGAACATCGCTCATGTGGTGGCTCTGGTCCCAGAGTCTCCACACGGGACGACCATTTTCGATGCCTTCCCCCGTCGACACAGTGACCACGGACGCCTCTCGCCTGGTTTGGGGGGGCACTATTCAGGCAGAACAGTCCAAGGCATGTGGAACGACACAGAGACCTCCTTGCATATCAATGTCCTAGAGTTGAGGGCGGTGCTTTTGATGTTGCAGGCACTCCACAGCCTTCTACCGATTGGGACAATTGCAGTACAAACGGACAACATGTCAGTTGTATGGTACATCAACAAACAGGGGGGAACCAGGTCCTATCCCCTTTGTCGCGAGGCCATGAGAGTGTGGGAATGGGCGATTTCCTCCAACCGCTTTCTTATTGCAACGCACATTCCGGGATGGTCCAACATCCTAGGAGACAGGCTCAGTCGTTCGAACCTGACTCCGTACGAATGGTCTCTCAATCCCCTAGTAGCGAAACAGATATTTGCCCTATGGGGGCAACCCTGTTGCGATCTTTTTGCCTCTCCTTCAAATACCAAATGCAACAGTTACTTTGCTCTAATTCCCCCTCAGGGGGAGTCCCCGAGAGACTCTCTAGTACATGCTTGGCCTTCCGGTCTCCTTTACGCTTATCCTCCGTTGCCCATGATGCTCAATCTCCTACAGAAAGCCAGTCTGCTGGGGAGCAAAATGATCCTCATTGCCCCATTCTGGCCTCGTCAAACATGGTTCCCGTACCTGTGGTCTCACCTAATTCATCCACCATGGATTCTGGATCCACTCCTGGATCTCATTACCCACCCTCTGGGTCTCCAGGCCCCCAACCTGGTCAACCTCAAGCTGATGGCTTGGTTGCTCCAGTTCCACTCCTGATTTAGGATTCCCGGAATCTCCTCACCAGTCAAAGCCATCCTAGTAGCAGCACATAAACCTTCCACCAGAAGAGTCTACCGAAGCAAGTGGAAACGTTTCTCAATCTGGGCGGAACACCATCAATTGGATCCTTTCACGGCACCTCTCACGTCGGTTCTGGAGTTCTTAACTACCCTTTTTCATCAAGGGGCTAGCTGCTGTACAGTCAAGGTCCAACTGGCAGCGATTTCGCATTATCATGTAGGGCATGAATCAGGCCCTCTGATGACTGCTAAGCTTTGTAAAGCTTTCCTCAAGGATACTTTCCTTCTCAGACCTCCAGTCAAGGAGGTAGTACCCCCATGGGATTTGTCTTTGGTTCTCCAAGCCTTGACTAGCCCCCCTTTCGAGCCGGCGGCCACAGTTGATCTTAAATATCTCTCTTGGAAAACGGCCTTCTTAGTGGCCATTACTTCAGCTAAAAGGGTCTCTGAACTTCAGGCTCTGTGTGTTAAGCCGCCGTATTTATCCTTCCATCCAGATAGTTTACCTCAGGATCAATCCATCCTTTCTGCTTAAGGTGTCTTCAGAAGCTAATATTAATCAATCTATTAATTCTTCCCATGTTCTTTCCCCATTACCAGAACAAAGGAGAATATAAACTGCATTCCTTGTATGTGCACAGACAATTACGTTTTTATACTCATCGAACTGCTGGTCATAGGCAATCTGACCAGTTGTTTGTCTCCTTTGCCAAAACAAGTTTAGGCAAGTCAATTTCTAAAGTTACACTATCATGGTGGATAGCTAATTGTATCCTCTTAGCGTACCAGAGTTCGGGAAGGCCCGCACCTTAAGGGGTTCGAGCTCATTCTACTAGGGCCGTCGCTGCTTTGGAGGCTTTTAAATCTAGGGTCCCCTTAGATGATATTTGTTCCGCAGCCACTTGGGCCTCATCTCATACCTTTATCAGCCATTACAAACTGGATGTTGTCTCCAGAGGTAGGGCGTCCTTTGGCTCTGCAGTGCTCCGGAATGTTGTTCCATAAAGGCCACCCAGGATTCAGGTAGCTGGGGACTCTGTCCCAAAGGTTGCTGACAAATGAAGTTCCTACTTCAGATTTAGAAGTTATGTACTCACCATAACGTTCCATCGGAGTAGGTATCTTCATTTGTTTGCAACCAATCCCCCCTCCTTCCCCCTGACCTTTAGGATCTGTCTTGGATTAGCCCCTTCCGGGGCACTTTTACATTGCTTATATCGGGCAAACTTGATCTGAGGTCAGTTAGGGTTGACAGGGGATTATGGGTAAAGGGAGGAGCTCAGATCTATGCTGTGGTAAAAGTTGCCGGCTCTGATCCGAGATCGGATCCGTATCCCAAAGGTTGCAGACAAATGAAGTTACCTACTCAGATGGAACGTTATGGTGAGTACATAACTTCTAATTTTCTGAACTCTGTTCATGTTCAATACAAAGTAGCCGCTTCAAATTTTTACTATTTCTATAAGTAAACCGAGGTATTATACCTACAATATCCGCAATAAATGAATCTATTGTTAATATATGCCAATTTTTTCTTATAATCCTTGTTATTTCTTTATTGTCATTAGTGAATCTAGTAGTAAAGGTTATTCTCTTATCATTCATTTCCTTAGTAGCTGATGTATGACTCTTAGAGCCAATATGCCCTTTTTTACCTGTGTTGTTATTTTCATTTTTATTAAATATCAGATTCCTAATTTCTTTCACCATGCCTCTATCATAGCCTCTCTCGACAGAGGCGTTCCATCACATCAGCCTGTTCTCCTAATTCATAGCTCACTTTACATAGCCTAGTGAGTCTCGTGAATTGACTCCGGACTATGTTGGGGAATATATGGTGGGGATGCATGCTGCTAAACTGAAGCAGAGTGTTTTTCCAACATGGTTTTCTGTATAAAGATGTTAGAACCTTACCATGTCTATCTATGCTTATGTTGATGTCTAAAAAAACATAACTTCACTAGAATAATCCATTGTGAATCTCAGAAAACTGGTGGTGGACTCTAAATAGTGGAAGAAATCTTTTAATTCTTCTATAGGTCCTATCCAAAAAATAAGGATATCATCCACAAACCTTCTGTAAAGCAGAACTTTATCATAGTGTTTGCAATTGAAAAGGTGGTTCTTTTCCCAGTAGTAAACTACCAGGTTAGCATACGTATTTGCACATGGGGTGCCCATGGCGACACCCCATTTTTGCAGATATAACTTGTCGCTAAACATGAAGACATTATTAGCTTAGAACCATGTCTAATAAAGCACATATGAGTATCTGTTGATCCTGCTTAAAACTAACATTGTGATTCAGTAAATCCCTAATGGCTTCTATGCCATATTCATTAGGGATTGATGTAAATAAATGTTTTGCATCTAATGTGACTAGAAGGCAGGTATCTGTTTTCCAGTTAACAGAAAGATGTTCAAACATATCAATTAATTGGTAGGTATCCCTAAGTATGGTTGAAATCATTCTGACCATAGGACTTAATACCTTCTCAATATACACAGATATCGTCTCCGTAACCCATCCCTCTCCAGAAACTATGGGACGCATGGGTAACGGAACCACCTTATTGTGCACTTTTGGAAGTCCCTTGATATAAGGAATCACAGGTTGTTTCACATAAAAATAGTCATGCAATTCTTGGCTTATTTGTTTACACATCAATAAATCATAAATTCCTTCATGAATATTCTTAACAATTCCTGCTAATGCAGTAGTATCAATCTCACTGTATGTAGTAACTTCATTCAACATTAAATGCATGGTTGCATTGTAATCTGCGGTGTTGAGCAAAACAACCCCACCCCCCTTATCAGCTGGCTTAATTGTGATCTCCGTGTTGTGAATTAAACTCTGTAAAGAACACCATTCATCCCTAGAAGTATTGAAAAATGTACACTTCTTTTTAGTATGTAAGAAGTATTTATAGAAATCTTGTTCACAATACTGGTGTACATGTACTTTTACGCTTAAACTCTAGAGGACAAACAGAAATAGTTTCTCTCATAGTTTGTTTATCATTAAAAAACAATTTTAAGGAGACTAAACGTCCAAATACTCTTAAGTCTATTAACATCTCACTCAGGCTGCTGCCTTGTGAGGGAATATAAGTAAGTCCTTTGTTGAGCAAAGAAAGGTCAGATGTTGTAAAAACAAACCTTGAAAAACTGAACACAAGTTCGTTTAGTCTCTCACACGGCGTCTCTGATCATGATCCACACCAGAAAACTTCCTCTTCCTGTGACCTCTGCTGCTGGAATGGTTTCTTGATACTGGCCTCTTTCAAACAGGAAGAGGCAAAAAACACTGTATACCGCTAGTAGAAAATTTGGGTCTGGCTCCCAACATATTTCCCGCTTGTCCCTCTCTGTAAGCCTGTTGGTTCGGTGGAGGAGTATCCACATGAACTGAATTGCCTGGTAACTGATTACCTTCCGGCGGTATGGAGAAAGTTTCACTAGCACTGCTCTCATATTCTAAAGGAACTGTGTGCAAAGGAGCAATGTCATCAGCCATAGAAGATTCACCATTATTGTAGTTAGACACCGCTGATAGTGTATCTCTGCTTGTTGAACGGTGTTAGATTTGGGCCAAACAAACACTTGCCCGAGAGTAAAAATCTCTAAAATCACGCCGAAGTTTATGGTATTTTGTGAGATGTAACTTGTCACTATATGCACTGACTTGTAGGTATATATTATCTAGCCTCTTTGTATAGTTCTCACTTTTGAAGCGGTTACGTAGATCCCTATTCAGAGCCTCTACCTTGGATGTCAAATCCGCTTCCAGGGGAGAAAAATAATCAATTAGCAGTCTCATGTAATTGTTGCTCAGCTCTATGTTCAGTTCCTGCCATCTCTTAAGAAGCTTAGGATGGCTGTCACCGTATGAGGGCATGCAAAGAACCCTCATACCACGAGGAATTACATGAAAATGCAGAGATGCCTCCATATGTGTTCTCTGCCATACATATCTTTGTAATTTGTATAAGTCATTCTCTAATTCTTTACTCAATGCTTGAAACTCAGTAAAATTGTCTGTTACCTCCTTAGGGAACTGCCGTGGGTAGTTGTAAATCCAACGAAAGTAGGGGATTGATACGTTGATTCATAATGTTGTTCCATCTCAAATTCATATCTCTTACTTCAGGATTGTAGTCCAATTCAACAGGTGTAACATCCATCGTGTGAATATAACAGCAACAGCACGAAGCAAAAAACAAAGTTAATGAAATTAGATGCTGCTATAAATCCGAAGGTTCACTCGTCAAAAACAAACTAAACCAGTATAAAAATCATACACTGGTGAAAACCACCACAAAAAATACTGCTATGTAGAAGTCCAACTCATTAATTTATTAGAACGATTGCAGATAAAAAAGGAACAAATCGATTGCAGATAAAAAAGGAACAAATGAACGCTTTCACGTACCAGCTAGTACGCTTCTTCAGATCTTAACATTTACATTTTTTAAAACCACTTTTATACAAGAGCTCATATTCAAAAGTAATCAATTAATCAATTTAAGAATTATACAATTATATAATCATTCAGAAATGCAGTGCAATAAGTATATACTAACTGCCTAATATCTCTGTAAACCCTGGTGGCAAGAACCACAACAAACAAGATAAAAGAATGAAACATGCCCAAAAATCCTGTCACTCTAGGAAACTATGCGTTCCATAGAACAGAAAGATTAATAAATATGAATGATACAGATAATTAAATGACTAAATAAACAATACTTTGAGACCACCAGATATCCGTCACTTCTAGCACATATCTTTCAAGGCATACATATATATATATATATATATATATATATATATATATATATATATTCATAAATGACATGCATATAAAAAACATACATATAAAAATATATATATGAAAAAATAACATAAAAATAGAAATGAAAAACTTATTAATTCATATAAAATTTTTTATATAAAAAATTGTATTAACTAATTGTAAAATAATGTCTGTTATATGTAAAAACAGATATAAATATATTTTTATACTTGTTTAGTTTGTTTTTGACTAGTGAACCTTTGGATTTATAGCAGCATCTAATTTCATTCACTTGTATATGTGTGTATTTATATATATATATATATATATATATATATATATATATATATATATATATATGTATTATAGGTGCATAGGTTGATACTAGGCCATCTGCCCTAGGGCATTTATAAGCCTAGCCAGAGTGTGTTTGGCTTTCGCCACCCTTTTAGATTAGTTGACTGTGCCTCTGTATAGTAGGTCACAGAAGATGGCCCTTTTAAGGTTAGTTTACTGTGCCTCTGTTTAGTAGGGACACAGAAGAGATCCCAGGGGTAAACCTACGATCTCCCATCCACTCGTCAAGATTTCTCTTGAAGAGGGTCATTGAGGGGCTCTGCCTAACATGGATTGGGATTTTGTTCCAGAGTAAGGGGAGCCTCTGGGATATGAATCTGTCCCTCCAGCATTTATTTCTGTGCTGAGGTTTAAGTCCCTGGAGCGTGTAGCTCTAAGGGATTTGGATTTCCTGAGGTGGAGCATGTCCATTAATTCTGGGTTGGACATGGCTTTATACGTCAGGCACAGATCGCCTCTGAGTAGGCGGTAAGCAACTGAGTAGAGCTGGAGTTTCTTTAGCCTAACTGCGTAGGGCATCTGTTTGAGTCCCTTGATCCTCTTGGTGAGGCACTTTTGGGGTCTTTCCAGTTGCTGCAAGTGTCTGGTAAGGTACATCCCAAATGGGGCATTGTATTCAATGATGGGCCAGATGAGTGATGAGTAGAGGGGCACAATGACCTCTCTTGATCTAGATGTTAACCCTTTCATGATAAGGTGGGCTATGTAGAAGGTCTTTCTAACCACTTTGGTAACGTGATTGTCAAAGGAGAGATTGCTATCTACTTGGGTCCCCAAATCCCTAATTACTTCTTCCCATACTTAATGGATTACCACCTATGTGGTAATCTGTGAGCACTTTGTTTTTCCCAAAGGGGATGACTATGCACTTTTTGTCATTTAGCTTTAGGCCATGGCTCTGGCACCAGTTATCCATCTCTGTGAGACCCTTTTGGAGGATGCTTGTCAGTCAGCGAGTCGATTATGGCACCCAGTTTGCAGTCATCTGCAAAATTGGTCAGCCATAGTCCTCCCATGTTAGCCTGTACCTCAAAGAAATATATATCGAACAAGAGAGGTCCCAGGACTGAGCCTTGTGGGAAGCCACGTGTAACTGTTTTAGAGTCTGACCTGGCACCTGCAATTCTGACCATGTGGGTTCTATCCCTGAGCCAGTTTTCAACCCATCGTGTGACATAGGGGTTGATATTTAAGCTGGTGAACTTATTTATGATGCCCGAGTGGGGTATTGTGTCAGAGGCTTTTGCGAGGTCCAGGTAGGCTGTGTGGACTTACCTTCCCTTCATCTATAGCCTTGGTGACTGTTTCAAAGAAGTCGACCAGGTTCAAGAGGCAAGATCTGCCCTTAAAGCCAAATTGGGTAGGATCCAGTGTTTGGAGGTTCCCAATGTCTTTGTTTATAAGTTCCATGATGATACGCTCCATAGCTTTGCAGACCAGGCTAGTCAGGCTTATAGGGCAATAGTTTCCAGGGTCCGTTGTGGCACCACCTTTGTGGAGTGGGACCACTGTTGCTGTACGCCATTCCTTGGGTACATATCTTGTAGTAAGGCTGAGATTGAACAGTGACTTTGTGCGCGTTCAGTTCTTCATGGAGCTCGTGTAAGACGCAGCCCGGGACACCGTCCTGTCCCATTGATGCTGTGTTTTCTGCCTTGGAGAGGGCAGCTCTCACCTGTGCATCTGTGATGTCAGGGAGGCTACACTCTGTTGGGATAGACATTTGCTCTTTTGGAGGGGAAGGGGGAGAGAAGTTTGCACTGAACCTGACTGCCAGGATGTTAGCAATGTCTGTGGGTTCAGTGTACTTTTTGTCATTTTGCACCAACTCAGAGCATATCTGGGATTTACCACCCAGGTTCCTGACATAACTAAAGAAGGCCTTGTGATTATCTTTAGCGTCTTGTGCAATTTTTCTTTCGAAGCGAGCCTTAGATGATTTTATGAGGGATCGTAGTTTCTTGCTTGAGGGATCATAGTTTCTTGCTAGTACTGATCAGAGATGCCTTCCCTTTTTGGGATTTTGCTCTGTCATGTAGTAGCTTCCTCCTTCTGTTGTATAGCTTATTTATGGCTGGGGTCCACCAGACAGGACTCCTGCCTTTGGAGGAGTGAGTCTTGGTTTTATTTGGGATAGCATGATCCATGCATTCCTGTAGGTGTCCATAGAATGCATTTGTAAAGGATTCTGCGGTTTGGGCCGTATTTTCCACTGGCCCGGGGGCCTTGAAGGATTCCACCTCAGTTTTGAGAAGTGTGAAGTTTGCTTTTGAGAAGTTCTTCACCGTGGTTTCCTTGGCTGGGGGTGGGGTCGGGATATGGATGTCCAGTGAAATTAATTTATGGTCAGATCTTATCAATGGGGGGTATACCTCTGGTATGGAACATAGAGTCCCCATGTTGGTGATGATCAGGTCCAATATGTTTTCCCCTCTTGTGGGAGTGGTGACCAGTTGTTCCATAGCATTTGAGTTTATAAATTCTAAGAACCGTTGGGTGAGGGTGTTGGGGCTTGAGTAGTGCTCCCAGTCTATGTTTGGGTAGTTGAAGTCACCCAATATAATGGTGTTTGGAGAGACCTTCATATTCTCCAGTGTTCACAAGAAAGCTGAGTGGGGTACCTGAGTTTGGGAGGGTGGTCTGTAGCAGGCTACAAACTGAAAGGCAGTTTTGCCCACTGTTAGTTGCACATGGATGGTCTCCGATGCTTCGTGCAGTGCCACTAACCTGGAGGTGTAGGTGTCTTTGAATATGGATACTCCCCCTCCTTTTGTGGTTCAGTCCGAGTTTTGGGGCCGAAAAGCATGTTATGAGGTATAACCTGGTAGTGCTGGGGTGCTCTCTGGAACCTTGAACCAGGTTTCTGTTACTGCACAGATATGTATAGTCTCCATACTGAGGAGAGCCTTGAGTGCGTGCATCTTGAGGTCTAGACTTCTGGCGTTGAGCAGCATTACCCTTAGTTTCTTTTTATAAATATATATATATATATATATATATATATATATATATATATATATTTAAAATAAAACTGTAGAAAGATGGCAGGAGCACACCACCAATTCTTCAAATTTTAAACTAGCACTAGCACTACCACTACAAGAAATTTCTGCAAGTAAAAGACATTCAAAAAAAGGACTTAAGACCTAAAAGCACTACCTAAACAGTAACCTAACCCTAAAATACAAACTACACTAAACTATATGCTGCAAGCTAAAGAGAGGATTAAGAGATAAAGAAAATTTGGTTTCACTTATTGTGACCATAAGAAGAGCTCTCAGAAATGCATCGGATGAAACCGGCAGCAGTGAGATCTCGGATAAATCAGACAGAAGGAAGGACTTGAGTAAGGGAGGAGTCAGAACTCTCGGATCCAGAGCTCTGGTAGGAGGCACAGAGGTCTGATCTCGTCAGATCAGACAACACAAACTTAGAATCTTATGACATAGACAACATCGGCTATAACAATTTTTTTCTCAAAAAGATTTTGTGGAAGGCTTTCCTCAGCAGGGGGTCTTACCTGTCACACCTTTTAAGAGGTAAAATAACCACAGCACCAACAAATTACACTAAAACAAAAAACAAGAATGAAATTGCATCGGCAGACTGTCATTAATTCCAGGGGATTTGTTGCATTTAACAGAGTTTCCCTCACCAATTTATTAATGTAAATAAGGTCTAAAGTTTGATATTGTATTTATTTCCATAGTATCTTAAATATCTGTTAGATTTTTGTGTTGCTGCTTGTTTTTATTGTAAGCTGTCTTTTACACTTTTATCCAGTGGATGTCAGCATTATTAGCATGTAAACATTTTTAAATGGAGACCACATGTATCTGAGGAAGTCCAGCATAATTTTAAGGACAAAATTGCTTATACAATAAATTCCATGTTGTGGGTATATGGGCATCTGCAGTTTTTGCTTTAAAAAGCACCAACTGACCATCAATTCCTCAAAGCCCACAGGACTAACTGAACATCAATTCCTCAAAGCTCGCAGGAGAAGCACAATTCAAGGGCAAGAAAAGTTCTGAGGAAATGGCACCCTAACCACTGATTTCATGTAGGGGCATGTGGAAAGTGTCCTGTGGGTTTGAATTCTGGCTGGTTGTTGTATCCTTGGCAAGATATAACACAAACAGCTGAGGCTACTGCAACATTAAACTAATGATAAGCATCGCATCATACACTTGGAGACAGAACCTTTACCTCTGTTAACTGTACCAAAAGTTGCATAGCCAAAAATGTTGTCTTTAACAAAACAATTTGCAATTAAGACTATTATACTATTTCAGTCAGAGAGTCCTACAGGTAGTTTAAGCTACTACCTTTTTAATCTGACTAGCATCTCTCTCCAGATTTTCCTCTACCCATAATGCTTTAGTCCACCCCCAGTACCTCTAATTGAGTTTGCTGCCATAAAGCCTGCATTAAGCAGTTAGAGAAAAATTGATACTAGAGTAGGGCTTAAACTTGGAACCGAAGGTTCCAGCAAAGAAACCATCAGGTTACTCTAGATGATTATGGTAAGGCGGAAGTTGAGGAAGAATGAAACTGGACAACACAGATGCTTAGTTATGGTGATTATATAACTTTTAAATCTGATATTACCTTTTTCATTTTTCCTCAGTGAATGGGACAGAGTCCCCAGCTATGTAAATATTGGATGGCTTTTGTGCCAGGATATTCCGGAGAACCACTGAACCAAAGGCAGCTCCACTTCTTGAAGTTGTCAAATTTGTAATGAGTAATAAAGGTATGAGCATTGGACCATGTTGCTGCTACACAAATATCATCAATAGAAGTTCTTGACCAAAAAGCAGATGAAGTGGCCATGGATCTAGCTGAATGGGCATTCTTGGTAGAGAGAGGCCGTGTTGGGAATAAGTCCAGGAAATGCAGTTAGTTATCCATTTAACCAATGTAACTTTAGAAACTGGATAACCCGTCCGACTTGATGAACAGCTGGTCTGTTTTTCTGAATTCTTTTGTTCTGTGTACATAGAAACGTAATTGTCTGTGCACATCCTGAAGCTGTAGCTTGTATTCCCCTTTGTTAGAAAACTTTGGAAAGAAGACTGGTAAATTAATAGTTTGGTTAACGTTTCATTTAAAAGCCACTTAAGGTAAGGTTGGTCTGTAAAGTAATCTGTTTTTTATGAAAGATAATGTAAGGAGTCTTTGACGAAAGAGCTTGGAGTTCAAAATCCTTTTAACAGAAGCGATGGCCACTAAAAAGGCTGTTTTCCAAGATAGATACTTTGTCAGTTTTTACTGAAGGTTCAAAGGGTTTTGAATCAAACCTCGGAGTACCACTGTCAAATCCCATGGAGGTGATGGTTCCTTTACTGGAGGTCTAAGTAGGAAGGTGCCTTTTAAGAAAGCTTTACATAACTTGTAAGCAGCCAAACATTAGTGTTTATCTCTTGCATAAAAATTTGATATGACTGACCACTGTACTTTTAGTCGTGAAAAACTAGTACCTTCTTAGAAAAGAGGAACTAGAAAGTCTATTACAGCAGAGACATGGGCAGTAAAAGGGTCAGTGTTGTTTCTCAGAGCCCAGAATGAAAGTCTTTTCTATTTACTGTTGTAAATCGTTTTGGTGGAGTCTTTTTGAGAGGATAATAGTATGGTATGTACCAGTGAAGAAAGCCTGCGCTGTCTGGCTATTAGAGGAACTGGAGACACCATGCGGTTAGTTTGAGTGGGATGATTCATCCCCGAAAGATGTGACAGAAGGTCTGCAGTTTGGTCCAGTATCCAGGGAGGATAATGAAGATCAGACCAAAGGAAAGGGAACAACACCTGGCGAGGCCAGAAAGGGGCGATGAGTATGCCCAAGCTCTTTAACTGACTGGCTTTTTGTAAAAATTTTGGGATCAGAGGTAGTGGGGGGTAGATGTAAAGGAGACGGATGGACAAACATGGACTAGAGCATCTCTCAATGACTCCCTCTGGGGGGGAGGGCATCAGGGAAAAATATCTGCTGCATTTGTACTGGGGAGATGCAAAGAGATTGCAGCAAGGGTGGCCCCAACAATAGAAAATTTTCTCTGCCCACTGATTGAGAGACCACATACGAGGCATCAGAATGGACCTGCTGAGTTTGTCCGCTAGTAAGCTGGATTTCCCCAGAATGTGTGCCCCTACTAGAAAGTGGTTAGAGGAGATAGCCTATTGCCGCACTCTGCTAGCTTCTCAGCATTGAGGGGTAAGATCTGGTTCCCCCTTGCTTGTTGATGTACCAGACCACAGACATGTTATCAGTTTGAATCATAACGGTCCCAAGAGGAAGAGAATCTTGAACTGCCTGGAATGCTAAAAGGACTGCTCTCCTCTCTAGAAGGTTGATATGAAATTGGTCTGTTGGGGGGACCATGTACCTTGGACCATCTTCCAAAGTACTGCTCCCCAACCCAATTGGGAGGTATCTGTGGTCATTGTAGCCAACTGGGGAGGTAAAAAGAAAGGCCGACCTATGTAAATGTCATCTGACTTGCTCCTTCCTTAAGTGAATATGGTGTTTGCATATTTGGACAGGTTTGACTGGAAACGATAGGAGCCGCTGAAGAAAAAAAAAACATTGAACAGCTAGAGTCCATTGAAGGGTGTGTATAAAGTAGCGTTCTAAAGGGACTAGAACTGTTGCTGCTGCTGCCATAGACCCTAAAGCTTGAAGAATGTCTTGCAGGAGGAGAAGGATGAGGTAGAATTTGATGAACCTAAGATCTGAGTGGATCTATATGGTGATAAGGTAAGGAATGCAGTCTGAGTTGTTGTGTTCAGCTGTGCACCAGTAAACTCCAGGCTCTGTACTGGTGTCAGATTTGATTTGGCAAAACTGACTATGCCTAGTGAGTGAGAAATCTGGAGCAAATGGTCCCTGGACTGCTGTAGGAGATGCATGGGTGGGGTGGTGAGAAGCCAGTTGTCTAGGTATGGAAGCACTGAATCCTTCTAGTCTCAAATGAGCTGCCATCACTGCTGTACACTTGGTAAACACTTTGGGGTGTGGTGAATTCAAAGGGTAGGGTTCTGACCTGGTAGTGACTGGCTTCCAGCCAAAAGCACAAGTGTCTTTGGGAGTGCCTGTCTATTTTGATGTGGTAGTACATGTCCTGAAGTTCTGTGGACCACATCAAGTCATCCTTGTGTAGAAACATCAGAATGGACTGAACCAAGATAATTTAGAATTTTGATTTCTTCGCAAATTGATTTAATTTGCATAGATCCAGAATTGGTCTTTGGTCTCGTGAACACTGATCCAGCTGGTAGTGGTCCTGGCATTCTCCCCTAGAGGAGGGCCTGACATTCTCCCCTAGAGGAGGGCTGGGAACAGGCCTATTGACCCCATCACACTTTGCTCCAATGCTAGCTCCTCACCCGGATCTGGTTTCTATGGGTTGGAACCCTTCTGGTGCCCCTGTTTGATTTGATAGATCTAGAGACTTCAACTTCCTCCCTTAATCTCTGAACTCCAATGCTTTTGGGTTGAGAGTCCCAGAGCCAAAACATTGGGGTTGAAGCATCAACGATGGAGTTGACACTTAAGTTTTCAGAGCTGTTTGTCCCCCTCAGTGCTTTGGCACTTGACAGCTCAGCTCAAAGGCCTTCCTCTGAAGCAATCTCCATTGGAGTTGGGAGACTTCCTGAGTCAGCTGAAAGAGGAAGTATTTCCTTGACTGCAAAGGTAGAGTCCGCTCTCGAAGCTGTGGAAAGGGCCTTGGCTGGTCCAGGAAGGCAGGTGCCAAAACAGAGTTTGTCAACTCAAATGAGCAGAATGAAGCACAGGATCTACTGGGTGTCAGGATGGATTCAGAGAGAGAACCTATAGGCTTTGAGACAGCTCAGTGTTTGAGCTCCCAGTCTGATTTTTGCTCGTTTCCTTCAGAGCTCCAGAGATATGTTTCACGAAAACAGATGTGAAAACAGAAGCAAATGGATTCCTCACCAGAGTCTGTCATTGAGGACACTGATTTGGATGTAGAAGAATCCCCCCAGGTCCCCCCCAGAAGATGTCACATGTGGGCACATCTTAGAATTGATGAAGTGTGACGGGGGTTCACTGAAACTCCTTTTGACAAGTCCTTGTTCCGTGAAGCCTTTGGGTCTAGCTCATCTGTGTCCTGGATGGTCTCCCCTCCTGATGCCTTGATAAATGTCATTGTGCAGAGGGCTTGGAAGGACCCTGACATTACATAGCCCATCCTCAAGACGCCGAATAGAATCCTCGTAGCTCCATAGGTTAGAAAACACTGGTGTAAGGGCCCTGTAGTAGATGCTGTGGTGGTAGCAGCAGCCACAAACAAAAAAAATACCTGAAGAAAGTTCATTTTTCTCTCCTCCTGAGAGTACATGGCATTGGACAGACTAACGAAATTGACTTGCGCTTTAGTGACCTTTGATCTTCAGGTACTGAGTTATCTTGCTCATTTAACTAATTTCCAGGGAGACTTGATGAAGGGCGGTATCCAAGTCTCTTTTGGGTAACTTACCATTTGATGTTCAAAAAACAGTGGACAGCCAAATGTCTACCCTTCAATGTACTTCCATTGTTGTCATGTAACTGTCAAGTACAGCAGATGGCACATCAAGAGCAGCTGCTACAGCATTACCATGCGTCTCCATGCCTGAATGCAACTATGCGATTTTGTTTCGAGACATCATTTGTTAATGCCCTTTTCAGTGGTTCCACTCTTTGGGCCAAAGGTAAAAAAAGACGCTTCTCGGGAGCAAACCAGATGATAACCCACTGTCTGCCGTAGAAATCCATTTCTCCACCTCACAGAAGACCTATTCCAGGAATCAAAGGGGAGGTAAGAAAATGTGGTTCAAAAAATCACAAGATTTTCAGCACAACACTCATGGAGATGCACCTCCCTGAGGCAGAGGAGGAGGCAATTCAAATAGAGGTCAGCTAAGAGGCAGAAGCAGACTGCAGAACCTTTGCTGTAGGCTATTTTCCTCTGAGAAACCCTACCTACATCTCTGAAGAGTAGCTTGGCTGCTGCACTCTGTAGGCAGTCGGGCAAACACTTAAACCTTACACCTTCTAGCCTGGCAAACCATAACTTTTGGTTCTTAGGTGTTAATGATAATCACCAGAGGCTATACCATACCCTTATTTCTTCCATAGGGAAGATTAAATACCCTCTCTAAACCATCTGATCAGTTTGATTCTGTCGCAGCAGAACAATTAAAGTTGCTAAATGAGAGTCCCCCAACTGGTTACCCAAGACCAGTTAGAATCTGGTCTATTCCAGGTTCTTTACTTGCAAAGAAGACAAGGGACCAAAGGCCAAGTTTGGATCTCAGCCACCCCAGTCTGTCTGTCGAACAGATGAAAATCTGAAGGAGGGATGATTGGATGTGCTCATTAGATTTCCAGGACACCTACTGCCACATCAAGATTTGAAGGCAATCCAGAAAGTTACTCCATTTCAGGCTGGGAGCAAGCCATTGCCAATTCAAAGCATTACAGTTTGGTCTCACCACAGCCCTCTGGGTGTTCACCAAGATTGTAGTCACCTACGACTGCAGGGAATCCAAGTCTATCCATATCTAGATGATTGGCTCCTAATTGTTACCTCTAGGGATCTACTATTACAGCACCAATCCTGTATACTCAGTCTTGTAGACCAGTTAGGAGTGGCAGTTAATCATATGAAGAGCAAATCGCCACCTACACAACATACACAATTCATTGGATGTCAGGCTCAGTTCAACAAATTGCCAAACTTCTAATTGCAAGACTCCTTTCGTTAAGACTGGTAGCTTTTCTAGTGGTTCAGCATCCTTTCCCACAGGCAAGATTTTCCATTTAAGTTGGGTCTGATGGCTTCTGCCAGTACCATTAACAGTATACCACATGAGAGTGCTACAGTGGACACTATCCATCCAATGATCACAGAGAGTTCATCCTCTACACACCAGGATTCATCTTACTCAAATATACAGAAACCATGTAAGATGGTGGATAACTTTTCAATCAGTGGTAGAAGGAAGACCTTTCTGCCCACCTGTTCCTAGGCCAGAGTAACCATGGATGCTTCTCTTATAGGGTTGTAGTGGTGCATTTCGATGGTAAGACAGTGCAAGAGACTTGGTAACCTGCAGAGGCCAAACTTCACATCATTGCCTTGGAGATGAGGGCAGTCATCCTAATGTTGGTGGTGTTTCTGTTCGCACATACAGTATGTCTGTGATGTGGTACAGCAGCAAGTAAGTTCTCTGACATCCCTACGTTTCTTGGCTATACAGTTGATGCTTACAGATCATGGTTTACAAACTAGCGTCTATAAGAAGGATGTCCAAGTAAACAAATATCTCCATAAAAAAAATATGCACGTGAGGAGAACCTTCAGGAGTATCTTAAAAAGCCAGTACTTAAAAGCCAGTTGACTTAGTACAGAGCTGGAGGTACGTAATGCTCAGATGCAGGAAATGACTAAGTGTTTTGGAGAAGGGATACAATATGACAGAAATAGAGACAGCTTTGAGGGGTGCTGTGACACTAAGGGATTCTGTAGCCAGACCCTACTTTTCTGTTAGAGGATTCCAATACTGACACTGAGTCCTGGTAATGGACAACCCCTTAGATATCTCATGACATACAATAGAATGAGCAGAACAATTAAGAATGTTCTAAGAAAAAATTGGTTTGTCCTGAAATTTATACCCGGTCATGAGAAATGGCTCCCAGACCAACCTGTGTTTACCTATCGTAATTGCAATAATTTGAAACAACTTTGTTACAAAGATTTTTCTTTGAATAATACACAAGGAATTGAGTTTAAGAAAAAAAGGCACTTTTCCATGTTACAATTGTTCATGTTGTACGAGTATTAATCAGTGCCCAGAATTTATACAGCCAATGAGTGGCAGGAGATTCATCTTTCACTTTACAGCGACGTGTAATACCACTGGCATATTGTATATCTTTCCATATGTAAGAAATGTTCAGGATTTTATGTGGGCAAATCAGTCAGGAGCCTGAGGGATAGAATTATTGTGCATAGATCGGAGATTCATAGGAATATACCTACTAACTCACTGGCTTGCCACATTTCTGCAATGGGTGCTGCTCATGAATTTGACTCCAGAGTCATATCTATTGTATACCCAGGTATTAGACGTGGAGACCATGTTAATAATGTGGACATGAAAGAATATGAATGGATAGTGAGGCTTGAAGCAGATAAAGACCCGGGCTTAAATAAACAAGTTACACTAAAACCTATTCTAAAAAATAAACAAAGGAAAATTAGAAAAAAATCAGAGGAAGATCTGTATATACTTCTTATCCCTTTTATCATTGTTTCTGTATCTTTAAGAACTGGGTGTTCACCTTAATCAATTAATGCTAAGTCGTGCTATTAGTATAAATGTTGGTTTTAACTTTTCTTTTGTGTAAGACACTGAGGAAGGATGTTTTTTATATCCGAAAGCTTTGTCGTTTTTTTAATAAATTTTATTTGGCTTGACTGTGTGGAGAGACTATTTTCTTTTTTCAATGGGCAATGTCTTCCCATTTTTTTTCTAGTAGTAACACACATTCCTGGGGCATTGACTATACTAGCAAATAACCTTGAGCAGGTATATCCTTATTACCTCACCTGTAGTGTCTCAAACAGACAGCGGTAACAGAGATTCACCTGCTGGGGCTAACCTTGCTTTGAACTCTCTGCCTCCTACCTAAACAACAAATGCAAGAGTTGCTTTGCTCTCATCTCACCACAGGGTCAGTTAATGAGAGATGCTGTTGTCCACATTTGGCCACCAGGTCTCCTATGTGCTTTTCTACCAATTAGTCTTCTGACAAGATTCATACAGAAGACCATGAGGTGCAAGACCAAGGTGATCCTGATTGCCCCATTTTGGCCCTGGTAGGTATGGTTCTCCTTCCTTTGGTCTGACTTGCTGCACCTACTTTTGAGTGCTGGATCCCATTTCCGATCTGAGTCCCCTGTCTGGAATGCTTCTACTGGATCTTCAGACTGTGAAATTAACCACATGGTTTCTCTAATTTTAATAATATCCTGAGACCCCCAGCTGTCTTCTCCGGTAGTCTCAGAAAGAATTGACACAAAAGACTACAAGAGTAAGTGGAAAATATTTCCTATTTGATTGTCTTCAAAAGGATTAGATCCTTTCTCAGCACCCCTTCTGTCAAAACTGGAATTTCTTTCAGAACTCTTTCAGCATGGTTCCAGTTCTACGGTAAAGGTTCAGTTGGCTGCCATTTCTAATTTTCACACTGGGCATAGTGACTCTTCTGTTGCTTTTTTAGGATATCTAAAGCATTCCTTAAAGGAACCTTTTTGTTGAGACTTCCCATTTAAGATCCAGTTCCTCCATGGGATATCACATTATTGCTTCAGTCCTTGACTCAAAAACCTTTTGAGCCTGCGGTCTCGGCCAACTTGAAGTTTTTTCTTGGAAGACTATTTTTCTCCTTGCCATCATCTCTGCTAGATGAGTTTTTGGTGTTACAAGCAGTCTCACGCAAGCCACCCTTTCTCATCTTCCACAAAGGTAGTATCATTGAGAACAAATCCTTTTTTTTTTCTCCCAAATGTGTCATCTTAAACAAATTTGAATCAATACATTGACTTGTCTCTTTTTTTTTTTTTTTTTCCCCCGAACTACTCAACCAAATGTGAGCACTTGTCTATGAACATCTGAAGTATAAAACAACTCAGATTTTACTTTCTGATATCTTTGGTATCATGCAAGTCAGATCAGCTGTTTGTCACTTTTTCCAAAAAAAAAAAAAAAAAAAAATAGGGCAACCTATATCAAAAGTAATTTTTTCTAAGTAGCTGGCAGACTGCATTTCTTTTGTTTATAAAACTTGAGGATTGCCTTTGCATTCAAAACTTAAGGCTGACTCCACTAGAACAATGGCTACTTCTACAGAATTTACAAAAATAGATCCTATTAGTGACATCTGTGCAGTGGCAGCATGGTCATCACTTCGCACCTTTGTGTATCATTATAAGTTGGATGTGCAATCTAGAGCTTGCACATCCTTTGGCTCTGCTATTCTCAGGAAGTTCCTTCCTTAGTCCACCTAGGTTTTTTTTAGACCGCTTGGGAATTTATCACAAATACTGAATTGGATGAAAATAGACATTGAATACGATAGTTAAGTACTTAACCATAACGTTAGATCTGTGTTGTCTCATTTTCTTGCAATTCACTATCCCTAACTCCTTCCCCCTTCCAAATTGTGGTTTGCGTCTTCTGGGGCTCTGCTAAGACCCTGTTTGTTCTACATCACCTTCCGTAAGTGTGCAACAGTTTTGAGAGTATTACTCCATTCCTTAAATTTTGGTCTGTATGATTAGAATGGTAGCAAGCTCTATCTGAGGTAAATCAGACAGGAGGAGGGAATTTTGAGGGTAAGGGAGAAGTCAGAGCTGCCGGATCCAAAGCTCTGGTTCAAGGTGCCAATATCTGATTGGAACCAACAACTCAAATGTTAAACTAGAAAATGAGACTATACGAATCTAACATTATGGGCTGTACATAGCTATCGTTTCTTAGGTAATGTTTTTATTTTAGCTAGAGTTTGTAAACTAAGGGATGCAATTTTGTCTGCAAACTCATTTATCTGTCTTTATTTTTGTGAGGAAAAAAATCACTTTCCTGAAACAATTTTTATCTTGTTATGCAAAATATTGTAGTTAGGGGCAAGAAAAAATGTTTTTGGAGAGTTTTGTTTAAGTACTTAAAATGGTGAGTCTTTCTAAGACTTTCACAGACTCACTCTGTCTACTTTTTGGGCTCTTTCTTTGGCTGAACCATGGAGCAAGATAATGGCTGGTCTGTTCTTCCCTCCAGTATCCACAAGAAAAAGAAAAATTGTAGGGAGGCTTTGTTTGATAAGCAGGCGTCTTGTCTGTCTCCACCACTGATGAGTGACTCTGCTGTGGACAAATCTGTTTCCTCAAACCACACATCTTTTTCCTTGGGGATCCCCCTGATGTAGCTCTTTGGAAGGCCACCAGGTACTGAGGATAAGGCATGTCCTGTGTTTGTATGAGAGAACCACTTTTGTCAGTCTTGGAGGAGGGGTAGATGATGCTTTATTTCATAGCTAGGTTATGATATCTCATTCTCTGGCTCGTATCCTGCCTTAAGTCAAGTCTATTTCTAAGGGGTCAATTAGAAAAAAAAAAGAAACATTTGGCTTCCCCAGTCTTTATGACTTAAAACAAGGAAGATCTATTAGGTTTTGCTAAGAGTTTATTTCAAGCATTTAATTCCTTTAAACTCCGATTCTTCACTGACTAGTAAAAGAAAAAAACTCCCTCTCTTTCTGACACCAATTACCAGACAGAAGAATGGGAACTAGACTAGAAGGGACTTCAGTTGGTTAATTTTCCTCGGGCAGTAGTACGATTCTGAAGAAAGTGATACTTCTTCCTTCCCACCAAAGACTATTTGCAAAATTAATTGTTTTAGTGAAAACTGTACAATTCCAGTATCTGAGCAAAAATACTGTGATAGAGTAGAACTGGACTTTCCCCAGCCTGCAGCTGATCGCATTAGAAGATGTTTTCTTAACAGCTTTCCCATAAAAAAACATAAAATATATGAGGTTCCGGTTCTACCTCACTTCAACGACACGCCGGAACATCGACAGGGAAATCGCGAGCCCCAGAAGATCGACAGCGCAGAAGACCGACGCGACGGGACCTAGAAGATCGACAAGCAGAAGACCGACCCGACGGATGAAAGCACCGACGCCGAGGATGCCGAAATGGGAAAAGGCTGTGTAAGTATGCGGTAGTGACGGACGTTAGGGTGCGAGTAAGGTAAGTGGGGATAGGGGTGGGTTAAGTGAGTTAGGGTTAGGGAGCGGGTCAGGTAAGTGTCCGGTAGTGATTGTGTTTGGGTTAGGGGCGGGATAAGTGAGTTAGGGTTAGGAGCCGGTCAGGTAAGTGTGCGGTAGTGATTGTGTTTGGGTTAGGGGGATAAGTGAGTTAGGGTTAGGAGCGGGTCAGGTAAGTGCGTAGTGACGGACCTTAGGGTTAGGGTTTGGGTCAGGGTTGTAGGTAGTTGTGTATGTATGGTTTAGTGTGGGTTTGTAGGGATTTTGGTGTGCTTGTGTTGTGTATGTGGTTTTTGGATGGGGAATGTGTTTTGGTTGTTGATTGTGGTGTGTGAAGTGTATGAGGTTTCGTGTTTGTGTACCGTCGGTTATTTCGTTGTCGGGCATGTGGGATTTCGTGTTTTTGTACTGTCGGTTATGTGGTGTCGGTGATTGCGTTGTCGGTGTTGTGGTGTTTCGTTTGTGAGGTAGAACCGAGGTTCCATACAAGTATTTTCTAATTTGATCCTGCAATGATCTTTGACAAAACCTTTTGTCAGGAAATGCTAATAATGTTTCCTTTTGGCAAGGATTGGAAAGATTTTGGTAGATTTGGGATAAAAAAGTTAATTTTTCTGTTAAATGTACTTTCAGAGTTCTAAATTTTCAGGTTAATGTGTTAAGTTATTGCTGGCTTCCCATGAGAATATGAAGATGCTAACTGGTTATATTTTCTGATGGGGGAACATTATTTCTGTGAATGATTTAATTACTTCTGTTTCTCAAGCGACTAAGCATTCTTTAAAGTGTTATGATTCTGTTGATGTTATCAAAAGCAGCTGCTATTGGTACAATTAGAAGGTTTGCACAGTTAGTTCACAAAACTTACCTGAAGATATTAAAGCTAAGGTTCCAAACCCTCCCCTTCACAAAGCGATATTATTTGGGTCCATCTGCTGCTTATGTCATGAAAAGATTTGATGAAAGCGGTAAGTTGCTCATATTTTTCAACACCCTCCATCCAATCCCAGCCCTTTTACAGGAAGTCAAATAAACAGTCTCAGCAAGCTGCAGACAAACAGACGTTCAGAAAGGAAGGGCAAGGAGGCTCAAAAAGGAATAGGGAGCCTCACAGAACCAACGACGGCCCAAAAGGGCATTTCTGGTGCCAAAGAAAGAAGGCAGGAACTTGGAGACTAGTCTTGGATATTTCCTTTCTTGACCTTTTGTCATTCTAAAAGTTCAAAATGCTGTTCTCTCATTCCTTGGTACCTCTCAACTCCTCTCAGTTTTCTGGTAGTGGTATATTTAAAAGATGCTTATTGATTTCAGGCTATTGGGCTTTCAGTTTGCAGTTTTTTTGTTACCTTTTTAGAGTATCTACAGCCTCAAGTGTATTTATGTGCAAGGCATTCATATATCTTCATATTTGCAAAGTGTTTCTCAAAATTTTAGGAATCTGTGATGTGGGGAAAGGATCTCCTTCACAATTTAAGATCCCAGGTGCACATTCAGAGATCTCTTATTCCTCCTTCCAGTGTATTCCATCTGATTTTAGCCAGGGAATACCTCAGTATTCTAGGTTTCATAGAATATATGATTTTCAGGATTTGTCTGGCTAGACTTTATATGAGGAATTCCAGTGGTTTCTGAAATCAACCTGGCCACAATACCCTCACCTCCCCTTCCCCAATCTTTTCAGATTCCTGTGCTATGATTGTTATAAAGGAGTCATCAATGTTGGAAGGACGAAATGATTCTCAAGCCTGGTATTTCCCTTTTCCCTTCCAGCTCCTACCTGATCTATAAGACCAGAAGCCTGACTATACTTGGGGAACTTTCTTCATGGGGATGAAAATTCACAGTATGTGGGACAGAGAGGGCAGGCTAACACAAATGTTAGAGATGATGACAGTAATAAAATCTCTCAAGTCTCCAAATCCTCTTTGGTTTCTAGGACCTCTGCAAGTTATCACTGAAAACACCACAGTTATGTGCTTGAACGGGGGGAGCCAGATCTATCCCTTGTCATGCTGGCCAGAGATGTAGCAGTTCTGCACAGCTTAACCCTGTGGGTGGAAGTAAAAGAAAGGGAGATATGGTTAAGAAGTAACAAGAATTCTTTAGAAGGGCTGGCAAATGTTAACATATTGCAAAATAGGGGGAATCTCACAGAGCAAGAAGAGGAGCAGCTGCAGAATGCTAAACGGAAAATAAGGGATTACCTCAGTAATATGCATGTGTTTAGAAATATTGCTGTTAATCAACTGCTTTTTGATAACTCTAGAGCAAAAAAAATTTTAGCACAATGACTCAGACAACTGTAGAAAGGCTGTCACCAAGCTTAGGGGTAACAAGGAAGATAAGGGATCCTGTGGAGGTATTAGAAATATTTTGGAAATTTTATGAAAGTCTGTATAAAGCAGAGAAATATGGAATTCAAGAAAAGGTGCACGTGCAAATGTTTATGGAAGAATTTAAATATGCCAAGGTTAGAGGTAAAGATGGCTCTATTACTAACAGGATAGGAGGAGATGAGATAAAAATTGGTGATGTATAACCAATGTACAGGAAAGCCCCCAGGAGTAGGTGGTATTGTTGCGGAAGTTTGGAAGCTAGGAGAAAAAAAATTCTAAAAGATCCGGAAAGTTTTGTTTAACAGTATTTTAAGAGGAGGAGAACTACCAACATCCTGGAAGAAGGCGGTAGTAGCTGTAATATGTAAAGAGGGTAAAGATCCATCAGATCCAGCTTCATACTGGCTCATTTCAATACTAAATCATGATTATGAAGTGCTTATATCTATAGTTGCTAAAAGAAGGGCAAATGTGATGCCAAAATTGATGGCTGTAGATCATTGTGGTTTTGTGGAGGGGGACAGACATATGACAACATTTACAGAACAGTGTTGATCCAAAGGGAAGCAGACTGTAAGAAAATACCATTGTTGTTGCTGGGTCTTGATGCAGAGAAAGCATTTGACAGAGTAAGCAGGGATTTTATAACCAGGGCAATGGAAGCATTTGCATTTCCTGAAAAAAATATAAGGTTGATTAGGAGGATATATGAAGGATCAGAAGTGAAAATTAAAGTAGATGAGGTCCTATCTGATGATCTGTGCTTGAACAGAGGATCCAGGCAGAGGTGTCCTCTCACTCCCCTTTGTTGTTTGCAGTATATTTACAACCATTGGCAAAGAAAATAAGGGACTCAGAAATTCAAGGATATAATTGGCATGGTAGTCGAGAAAAGCTGGATCTGTTTGCAGATGACACTTTAAACATTACAAAACCAGAAGGGCACATTACAGTGCTGTGGAACATATTGAGACAGTTTCATACCTTTATGAAGCTAAAGCAAAAGCAGTAGTGCAAGTTATGTACCCAAATATAAATTGGTTCAGCAATATCCATACTTATGGAGACATGATAAAATGAAGTGCTTAAAAGTGTGATTAAAATGATACTGGTTTGGCAGCTAAGGATATGTAGGAAGAAACTAAACAAAAAAGACAGTACAAAAACTGAGAAAATGGAAGTTCTGTTATATGTATATTGATAGTAAGATAACAAGCGGTTAAAATATTTTTAGTCCCTTTAGTCTTATAAACAGGTCAGGCATATTTTT